>NC_092082.1:32958838-33121338 GCF_043229965.1 Drosophila suzukii | reverse complement strand
GAAAGCGCACGCTCATTGACAAGCGCAATAAAAGGGACCCATGCACAAGCCTGAAGGCGCATGCTCATTGAAAAGATCATGGGCGCCTCGCCAACGACCTCACGGCTGACTGCTAGCACTTATACGTCCCATAATAGGGGTTGAAATCACGACTACGCAACAACTCGCAAGTAGCCGACATGCCTTAGTCAAGGAAATATTTTCCATTCTCCGTACCTGTAATTTTAACTCGAAATAAAAAGTCAGAAGTTTATTTTGTAGCATAATAATACATCTATTCATATATTTTGGTATTGCGAACATGTTTTATTATATACTGAAATTAATTTTCTGGATTCGTTCCGGCGATTTGCATAAAAGAGGCAGGCGCACGTTTCCGACATCATTTCTGGATTAAAAAATGTAAAGTGATCACCATATTTCGTAGTTTTGAAATCATGTCCACCTCGATTCATGAACATAGATATTATACCCGATACTCGTAGAGTAAAAGGGTATACTAGATTCGTCGGAAAGTATGTAACAGGCAGAAGGAAGCGTTTTCGACCCCATAAAGTATAAATATTCTTGATCAGGATCACTAGCCGAGTCGATCTAGCCATGTCCGTCTGTCCGTCTGTCCGTATGAACGCTGAGATCTCGGAAACTATAGAAGCTACAATACTGGGATTAGGCATGCAGATTCCTGAGATTCCTGCGCAGCGCAAGTTTGTTTCAGCAATGTGCCACGCCCACTCTAACGCCCACAAAATGCCCAATGCTCCTACAGTTTTGATGCTAGAATAAAAATTTTAACTGAAATGTATGGTTCTCAAGTAGTATGGAAACGCGGATTCTGGGACAATTAGCATATTAATGGCCCCCGCCCCTTACTAATTAGCATATTAATGACACCCGCCTCTCACTAATTAACATATTAATGGCCCCCGCCTCTTCATTAATGTATGCGGGTTCTGGGACAATTAGCATAATCCATAAATTATCTGATTTTAAAAGGTTTAGATGTCATAAAAATTTCACGATCATATCCATAAAGAGTATACTAAATTGCCCCCCAACCCCACACCACCATGTGACAATACTGATAACGTGACCTTTTTGCCTCATTATCAGCAATTAATATTCAGCAGGTGTTGCTGTACACGGGAGAAAGGTCGCACACTTTCCCCACATCCCCATGTGACAATATTGATCATGTATCCTTTTCCTCATTATCAGCAAATAATATTCAGCAGGTGTTGCTATGCACGTGAGAAAGGTCGCAAACCCAAAACATCTAAAGCTGCCTTAGAGGGACATGTCCGAACAGGTTGGGGAATAACGTTTCCTATGATTGTAAAACTAATTTAGAAATCAAATGAACCCCAATAAAATAAATCCCAAAAGTTAATGATTCTCACATGTCGAATATTTTCAAACAGACATTTTTTTTCGCCCCAGAATGTTTAACTGGTAAATTTTCCAAGATCTCTCCTTTCTACAAACGGGTCATAAACATATCATAAAAGGGATTCAAGCAAGAGCTACCCGAACATGCGCACCTGTCTATTACCTGACCGGAATAAAAGGGACACATGCAAAAGTCTGAAGGCGCACGCCCATTGACAAGATCATGGGCCCCACGCCAAGGACCTCACGGCTGACTGCTAGCTCAAATACGTTCCCATAATAGGGGTTGAAATCACGACCGCGCAACAACTCGCAAGTAGCCGACATATCTCAGTCAAGGAAATATTTTCCATTCTCCGTAGCTGTAATTTTAACTCGAAATAAAATGTCAGAAGTTTATTTTGTAGCATAATAATACATTTATTCATTTATTTTGGCATTCGGAACATTTTTGTTATATATAGAAATTATTTTTCTGCTTTGATTCCGGCGATTTCCATAAAAGATGCAGGCGCACGTTTCTGACATCATTTCTGGATTACAAAATGTAAAGTGTTCACCATAATTCGTAGTTTTGAGGTCATGTCCACCTCGATTCTTGAATCTCGTTACTCGTAGAGTAAAAGGGTATACTAGATTCGTCGGAAAGTATGTAACAGGCAGAAGGAAGCGTTTCCGACCCCATAAAGTATATATATTCTTGATCAGGATCACTAGCTGAGCCGATCTAGCCATGTCCGTCTGTCTGTCTGTCCGTCTGTCTGTTTGTCCGGATGAACGCTGAGATCTCGGAAACTGTGGGAGCTAGGCTATTGAGATTTGGCGTGCAGATTCCAGAGCTTCTTACGCAGCGCAAGTTTGTTTGTAACGCTCACAAACCGCCAAAACTGTGGCTCCTACAGTTTTGATGCTAGAATAAAAATTTTAACTAAAATGTATTGTTCTCATCAATACCTATCGTTTGCCACGCCCTTTTTAACGCCCACAAACCGCGAAAACCTGTGACGCCCACAATTTTCATGCTAGATAAAAATTTTTAACTAAAATGTATTGGTCTCGTCAATACCTATCGATTTCTCCAAAAAAAAAAATTACCACGCCCACTCTAACGCCCATAAGGCTTAAATCTGTCTACCGCCGGTAGGTGGCGCATTTTAATCTCGCTTTGCTGCTTGCATATCTCCATTTCCCTTTGGTTCCTTTAGCTGAATAACGGTTATACTCGTCATTTCCAGCTTAAAAATTTTTTCATTTCTGGTTTGTTCAAACACATCACCAAGATTCTTAGTTAGCATCAACACTTGTTCGTGCTTACAATTTAACAAAACCTTTTTATAATCCAGCAAATCCCAAAAAAAAATTTTAATGGTACAGAAAAGTTAAAGTTGGGTCCCGTAGAAATTTTGTTTCCACTGCTCCATCCAGAATTTAACAGATTTTGACTTTGAAGATTATTCAGAGATACATTATTTTTTTAAGTTGTAGTCATACCGACAAATTGTGTTTTATCAATCTCAAATCCATTTATTTCATACTTAATTTCATCCAAAACGTAAGCCATACAAAAAAAGTGGTAACAATATCAGTTGTAGGTCCATTCGGTGAATCTTTTCTAATAATTCCTTGAAAATTAAATTAAAATTAGTAAACCTTTTCTCGAACATTTAAAATTTCGTTCATGGTTTTCCTTTCCACCTTTTGTATTAGATTCGAAGCTTTAATTCTAACGACTTTAAAAATAGTTTATTTTTCAAAGTAAGTGAGCGACTTTTTACTGTAGATCTTCTTTATATAGCTTTACAATTAGTATTGCTTGGATGAGGACTTAATCTACGTCTTTTAATATAAGTAATCATTCTATTAACCGAATGTGCATGCGAATCGAAACGTTTTCACCACGTAAATTCACCAAATCACCGTTTTGATCAACTATGCGTATAGATAATGTGCTTATTTCGTCACAGTTGATTGGTAAATAAATTAGGTTGTGTGGTGTCACTGTCATTTTATACCCAGGCGGTAAATTAAATCATGTAAGCTATGATTCGGTGTATTATCTACATATGAACCGCTGATTATATTACATTCCAAACGAATTGAATCAATTTTTAATATTTTCACAGTTTGATCTGATCAATAAGTTGTTGTAGGATGTGGTTCTAGTACTTTTTGATGGAAACCAAACAGTTGTCCAACCGATCTTTCCCTATTAAAGTAAACTGACTCTCGCATGGTAGTTATTTCAACTTGAAGTGTATTATTATTACTTTGAATTTTAAAGGTATTTTTAAGGTTATAGTCTTTTAGTTTATTGTAAATGAAATCGGTGATATCATTCAATTCCTATGATCCAGTAGGAATTGTAATAGCCTTGGCACCGATCTGGAAGAGATTATTTTTTTAATCAGTATTTGGAATCTTATTATACATATTCAATTCGATAGGTGGAAAAAAGTTTGTATTTATAACGGAACTATTTCCATTCAAGGATAATGCAAGTGATCTAGACATATTGAAATATCTTGATAAACTGTGGGACTAAAAGTATCTAATCAAGCTTTATATTGAAATTACTCTTTAAATCATAATAAATTGATAAAATCTTTATCTGTATCTTCCGTTATCCATTTCGTTATCCTTGCTAATTAATAGCAATCCGTGCTTGTCCCTCCAACATTTTTGACACATTTCCACAAATGTTTCGTAATTTATATCAGTGTTATTATGGTCCTGATATATATGCCGCATGTTTAAATCATCTTGTTTAAACATTATAATAAAATTGGCATTGTAACGAATCAGATGTTTCGGTATATGACTATATGTTTAACATAAATAAAAAGAGTCGATATTTTTATGTCGACCCATACAAAAATAAGATCTTATGTTATCTTGTTTTTCACAACCTACGTCATCGAATATCATAATGGAATTGTTTTTGGCTTCACTGGGGTCTAGTACACCCTCATTATGGAAAAATGTATGATATCCCATTCCTATAATCGGTTTGATTAATTTCTTCAAGTACTCATATTTGGGTTGATATAATCTTTTTGAGAATTTATAATCGTTTTCGAATTTTAATCCATTAGGACTCTCTATTAGACATAGCATAATATTAGTTTTACCACAATTCGAAGGCCCAACATTAAGAGACCTTATTGTGTTCGGTAAGAGAGCTAATCAATATCGATAAGCTAATCAATACACTACCGTTTGAAGTCCATATTCCGGGATATAATTTATGTGCACCGGGTATAAAGTTACGGAAACGGTTGGAACATGGTGATCAAGGCATAAACACACTGGATAAAGCTTGCAAAGAGCACGATATTGCATATTCTCAAAACAAGGCATTGAGTGAACGACATAGGGCAGACTCCATATTAACTGACAAAGCCTGGTCGCGTGTCAAGGCACCAGATAGCAGTCTTGGTGAAAGAGCAGCAGCATACTTTGTTACAAGTATAATGAAAGCCAAGAAAAAATTTGGTATGGGATTGAATAAAACGGAAAAGAAAGGGAGGAAAAAGATAATGAAGAATAACATGAAGAAGACAAACCTTTCGACTGTTACATTAGACAGACATTAAAAAAACAAAAACCATTAGACATTATGAGTGCAATTAAAGTTGCACGTAAGTCAATTTATCAATCAATGGGTTCTAAGAAAAATGTTAAAGTACCTCGTGTAATTAGTGTACCCAAAATAGAAGGTTTTCTACCAATCGTGCCGATCCTGACAGCCCTCAGCGCTCTTGGTAGTTTAGCAAGCGGTAGTGCAGCAATTGCAAAAACAATTAACAAAGCATGAATGGCTAAAGAAAATATGGAGGAGAAAAAACGTCACAACAGGAAAATTAAAAGTGTTGCTGTAGGAGAAGGATTATATCTCAAGCCCTATAGAAAGGCTTATGGTTTCTTTCTTAAGCCTTATAGTAAGGGGAAAGGAATTATGGAGCGAAAAAACTAATTTCTCTGCTACCCAATAGACCACTATCAAATATCTATATTAAACATTTTGCTAAGAAATATATAAATAAATATATAATATATAAAATATATATATAAATATATATATATACATTTTAAAGGGGTGTTTATGAGAGATCTACTCCCAGTAAACCTAGATAATTCACGATCAAGTGGTACACATTGGGTTGCATATAATAAAAATAAAAATAATATACATTATTTCGATAGTTTTGGAAATTTTCAGCCACCTAGACAAGTTGTGAAGTACTTGGGACATAGAATACAATACAACTACGATAGAGTTCAAGACTTTGAGACATACAACTGTGGACACCTGCGCCTCGCTTTTCTACTTTCTTTCGTAGAAGATGTAGAGTCAAAACCGGTATATTTAAATGGTTAATTTACATTTGAGGGGTTGAAAATCAATGTATGGGTACGTGTATGTGTGAACTCTGTGTAGTATAAAAAGTCTAAGTTTTTACTTCACATCAAACGTCATCTAGAGGACAAGAATTTTTGATCATTCTTAACAAAAAAAACTATAACTGCTCACAGCAGCTCAAAACAGCTCGTGACCAACTTATAGCAACTTGAAAACAACTAGTTAACAGCTACTAAACAGATAATAACCATCTAAGAACAGCTATTAACCAGCTAAAACAACTGGTAAGCAACTACGAAACAAGTACTGAACAACTGCTAAACAGGTAGTAAACATCGAAATACAGCTGCACCAAGTCCAAAAACCTCAACAACCATCATGAATCAGGAAAACCAGAGCGCAAAACAACAAAGGTTGGAGAATCTATTGCTCTCGAGTTGGAGGAGCACATTCTTTACATGCCGGAAAGGTACTCCTCTCTTCAAGATGATATCATCAATGAAATGGTTGATGGAAAATTTAATATTCATTAAAGTAATGACAATTTGTATTAGGAAATAAGTCAGTAATCATTAAAAAGATTGAGATTTTAAGAATGTAACAAAAAATTCATTTTTTTAAATATAATGAAGAAAATGTATCGAATCTTTTTTATTTGGAAATGGTATCGAAATATTACAGAATATGGCGTACCCTAAACCCGAAGCTACGACTGCCATTCAGAAAGCTAAAGCAGCTAAATCCTTGGAAAAACTTTAAAAGAAAGGTAAATGTTCAGAAACCGCTAATTTATCAGATACTATAGAAGTTAGACAAGAAAGGAAGTTGGTAGTAGGGAAAGATGGGGTCTGAGACAATTAGCATATTAATGGCCCCCCGGCCCCCCTCGTTCACATGTGCGGATTCTAGGAAAGTAATCATAATTCAATAAATTAACTGATTTTAATGGGCTTTGAAGTCATAAAAATGTCACGGTCATGTCCATAAAGAGTAAACTTAATTGCCCCCATCGCCCCCACATCCCCATGTGACAATATTGATCATGTATTCTTCCCCTCATTATGTGCAATTAACAGTTAAGTGTTAAAAGTGCACGTGAGAAAGGAGGAGATTGTCCCCATCGCCCCCACATCGGAACATGTCCGATCATGTTGGGGAATAATGTTTTCTATGATTGTAAAACTAATTTAGAAATAAAAAGAACCCCAATAAATTAAATCTTACAAGTTAATGATTCTCAGATGTGGAATATTTTTAAACACACATTTTTGTTTCCGCCCTAGAACGTTTAACTGGTAAATTGTCTAAGATTCTCTCCTTTTCACAAATGGGTCATAAACATTTCATAAGAGGGATTCAAGCAAGAGCTACCCGATCATGCGCACCTGTCCATTACCTGACCGCAATAAAAGGGGCACGTGCACAAGCCTGAAAGCGCACGCTCATTGACAAGCGCAATAAAAGGGACCCATGCACAAGCCTGAAGGCGCATGCTCATTGAAAAGATCATGGGCCTCTCGCCAACGACCTCACGGCTGACTGCTAGCACTTATACGTCCCATAATAGGGGTTGAAATCACGACCACGCAACAACTCGCAAGTAGCCGACATGCCTTAGTCAAGGAAATATTTTCCATTCTCCGTACCTGTAATTTTAACTCGAAATAAAAAGTCAGAAGTTTATTTTGTAGCATAATAATACATCTATTCATTTATTTTGGTATTGCGAACATGTTTTATTATATACTGAAATTAATTTTCTGGATTCGTTCCGGCGATTTGCATAAAAGAGGCAGGCGCACGTTTCCGACATCATTTCTGGATTAAAAAATGTAAAGTGATCACCATATTTCGTAGTTTTGAAATCAAGTCCACCTTGATTCATGAACATAGATATTATACCCGGTACTCGTAGAGTAAAAGGGTATACTAGATTCGTCGGAAAGTATGTAACAGGCAGAAGGAAGCGTTTTCGACCCCATAAAGTATAGGTTAGGTTAGGTTAGGTAGGAGTGGTTGGAGACTAAATTTTAGTCCCCTCACTTAGGCCACAATGGGCCCCTTGTGATACCACATGATCTCTGAAAAGATCCGTTTCCCTAGCTCATGGGTTATCTGCTTTCGCGAAGTATTCTGTTTTTCTTAAGAAACATAGTAGTTTTTGAATGCTTACGTCCTGAATGGCCGCAAGGTTCGGAAGTGTGTAGCTACCTAGGGTTTGAAAGCGCTTTAGGTTATGCGCTGGGCAGAAGCATAGGAGGTGTTCGATGCTCTCCTCTTCGTCTATCTGTTTGCAGCTGCGGCAGAAGTCGTGGTTACTTAGACCCAGCCTTATCGCATGAGTCCCTATAAGACAGTGGCCCGTGAGGGCATTTAGGAGAGTGGAGATGTTTTCCCTGCTACATTGTAGGAGAGTTTTTGTTCTTTTCGTGTTGTAGTTTGGCCATGTGAGTCTAGAATTGTGGCATGTTGAGATTGAGTTCCAACGGTTGTTGGAAAGAGTATACAATCTCTGCCTGAGATGGAGCTTGCAGGTAGCCATGGGCATCCCTACCGTGTCCTTATCGCGAAGGATATCGGCGGTTGTCCCCTGTCTTGCTAGCTCGTCTGCCATGCAGTTGCCCTCAATGTTGCGGTGTCCAGGCACCCAGATGAGGTTGATACTCAGATGAGTGGCCATCTCGTTAAGAGATTTGCGGCATTCAGAGATTGTTTTTGAGCTCGTTGTGTAGGAGTCGAGGGCTCTGAGGGCAGCTTGACTATCCGAGAAGATGAAGATATCTATGTCTTGATGTACAGACGTGTTCTGGTGGGTAGTGGCTTCCTGAACTGCAATCACTTCCGCTTGGAAAACACTACAGTGGTCTGCTAGGCGGAAAGAGACTTTTAAGTCTAGTTCGGGGGAAAAGACTCCCCCACCTGTTTGGGAGTTAAGCTTGGAGCCGTCAGTGTATATGTTGACGGCGTTTACGAATTGATGTGGGAGGTTGTCCCAGTCTGAACGGGTGGGTATATAAATTTTGTATCTTCTTTCGAAGTCGACTATGGGTGGGACGTAGTCTGTATAACGTGGTAGGGGTGAATGCTTTGATAGGATATTGGAGTGACCCGTGGAGCCTGTTGTCCATGCCGCTGCTTCACGGAGCCTCAGCGCTGTGGCTGATGCCCAGCTTTTGGCAAGTAGGTCCAGGGGTTGGAGATCGAGAATTGTATTTAGTGCCTCAGTGGCGGTAGTGCGCAGCGCCCCACTGATGCAGAGCTCTGCGCTTCTTTGGATCTTGTGAAGGATCCGGAGGTTACAGTTTTTATCTAGAGAAGGCCACCAAACGATGTTTCCGTAGAGTAGAATGGGCCTGACTATTGCAGTATATAGACAGTGAACTATCATGGGGGAGAAACCCCACTTCCTCCCTATGGCTTTTTTACAAGCGAAGAGGGCTATGGCCGCTTTGCGTGTGCGATCTAGGATGTTATCAGTCCAGAGAAGCTTTTTGTCAAGAATGACACCTAGGTACTTTGCTTGGTTGCTAAAGGTTAGGCGCGTTTGGTGTAGTTTTGGGGGAACTAGAATTGGTACCTTGTACTTCCTTGTAAAGAGAACTAGTTCGGTTTTTTCCGGGTTAACTCCCAGTCCACAGCCAGCTGTCCACCGGGAGAGGGTGGATAGGGCTGTCTCCATTAGATTGCAAAGGGTTTGCGGGAATTTACCCTGCAGTAGGATAACCACGTCATCCGCGTAGGCTACCACTTTTGTGCCCGCCTCTTCTAGGAGTGAAAACAGTTTGTTGACCACTAAAACCCATAGAAGAGGTGAGAGTACGCCCCCTTGTGGGGTTCCTCTACTGACGTTCCTGGTCGAGTGGGCCGGTCCCATAGTGAAGTGCACTACCCTGCTGGTTAGCATGGTGTGTATGAGTCCCACTATGGGCCGCTCAATGCCCAGTTTAGTCAGAGCACAAGTAATCGCCGTTGGGGTGACGTTGTTAAAGGCGCCTTCTATGTCTAGAAACGCTGCAAGAGAGTATTCCTTATTGCGGAAGCCTCGTTCTATACTGTACACTAGAGAGTGGAGGGCGGTATCGGTTGACCTACCCTTACGGTACGCATGCTGTGCGTCAGAGAGTAGGCTATGGTCGATGGTTAGTCTGATGTGGGTGTCGATTAGCCTTTCCAGGGTCTTCAACAAGAAGAAAGAGAGACTGATCAGGCGGAAGTCCTTTGGGTTGGTGTGGGAGGGCTTGCCGGCTTTCGGTATAAAAATTACCTTAACGTCCAGCCACCTTGTTGGAATATGGTTTAGAGCAAGGCAGCCGTGGAAGATGGCTGTCAGCCAGGGAAGGGACATATCTAGTGTCCGTTGTAACTGGGCCGGGAAGAACCCATCTGGGCCAGGTGATTTGAAGGGCTTGAAAGAGTTGACAGCCCACTGAATGCGGCCAGGGTTTGAAATGTTGTCAATACTCTGGTCGTCTAAATTCTCCTCTATGTGGAGGTCCTCCAATACATGGGTGTTCTTAGGGAAGTGGGTGTCTAACAGTAGTTCAAGGGCTTCCTGACTGTTTTCCGTCCAGCTGTCAGCATTGGTTTTAAGATAGCCAATGGTCGCTGGAGCTTTAGCTAGAATTTTTCTGAGTCTGGATGCCTCCGCAGTAGATTCTATACTACTGCAGAAGTTAGCCCAGGCTCTTCGTTTTGATATTCTAATTTCCTTTTTGTATAGGCTTAGTTTTGTATGATATAAATTCCAGGAGGATTCGCTATTGTTGTATTTAGCTTTATTGAAGTAAGTTCTACACTCTCTTTTAAGGTTCGCTAGGGTTGGGTTCCACCATGGGGGTTTGTGCTTTGTTTTGACTGTTCTACTTGGGCAAGCCCTTTTTAAGGCCTCACCGCAGATATCAGTAAAAGTGTTAACTAGGCTATCTAATTCTTGACGGTTGCGTATGTGTGTCGGAGGAGCGGGTAGGTTCCTGTTGAGGAGATTTTTATAGTATCCCCAGTTGGTTAATCTTAGATTAGTTATGTTCTCGGCGGGAGGATGTTCTAGACTTATTGTAAATTCTATGTATCGGTGGTCCGAGAATGAGTGTTCGATCACCACCTTCCACGCGTCTAGCTGGTTAAGTAAGGGATCAGATATTAGAGTAATGTCTAGTACTTCCCTCCTATTTCTAGTGATGAAAGTTGGGTCATTACCTTTGTTGCAGATGAATAGATTTGATTGAAGGAGATAGTCGTAGAGTAACTCACCCCTTTCGTTGGTGCTTGTACTTCCCCATTGTGTGTGGTGTGAGTTAGCGTCCCCACCCAGGATGAGTTCCTTAGATGAGTGAGTGCGTATGAGTTCTTGTGTAGTGGTGTTTGGTAGTGGCCCTTCGTAGTCGTGAGCCAGATAGAATGATGCTATGTTGTGATGGGTGTGTTCGTTTAGCGCCAGTCTGACCGTGGTAAGGTCGCCTTCGCTAAACCATAAAGTATAAATATTCTTGATCAGGATCACTAGCCGAGTCGATCTAGCCATGTCCGTCTGTCCGTATGAACGCTGAGATCTTGGAAACTATAGAAGCTACAATACTGGGATTAGGCATGCAGATTCCTGAGATTCCTGCGCAGCGCAAGTTTGTTTCAGCAATGTGCCACGCCCACTCTAACGCCCACAAAATGCCCAATGCTCCTACAGTTTTGATGCTAGAATAAAAATTTTAACTGAAATGTATGGTTCTCAAGTAGTATGGAAACGCGGATTCTGGGACAATTAGCATATTAATGGCCCCCGCCCCTTACTAATTATCATATTAATGACACCCGCCTCTCACTAATTAACATATTAATGGCCCCCGCCTCTTCATTAATGTATGCGGGTTCTGGGACAATTAGCATAATCCATAAATTATCTGATTTTAAAAGGTTTAGATGTCATAAAAATGTCACGATCATATCCATAAAGAGTATACTAAATTGCCCCCCAACCCCACACCACCATGTGACAATACTGATAACGTGACCTTTTTGCCTCATTATCAGCAATTAATATTCAGCAGGTGTTGCTGTACACGGGAGAAAGGTCGCACACTTTCCCCACATCCCCATGTGACAATATTGATCATGTATCCTTTTCCTCATTATCAGCAAATAATATTCAGCAGGTGTTGCTATGCACGTGAGAAAGGTCGCAAACCCAAAACATCTAAAGCTGCCTTAGAGGTACATGTCCGAACAGGTTGGGGAATAACGTTTCCTATGATTGTAAAACTAATTTAGAAATCAAATGAACCCCAATAAAATAAATCCCAAAAGTTAATGATTCTCAGATGTCGAATATTTTCAAACAGACATTTTTTTCGCCCCAGAATGTTTAACTGGTAAATTTTCCAAGATCTCTCCTCTCTACAAACGGGTCATAAACATATCATAAAAGGGATTCAAGCAAGAGCTACCCGAACATGCGCACCTGTCTATTACCTGACCGGAATAAAAGGGACACATGCAAAAGTCTGAAGGCGCACGCCCATTGACAAGATCATGGGCCCCACGCCAAGGACCTCACGGCTGACTGCTAGCTCTAATACGTTCCCATAATAGGGGTTGAAATCACGACCGCGCAACAACTCGCAAGTAGCCGACATATCTCAGTCAAGGAAATATTTTCCATTCTCCGTAGCTGTAATTTTAACTCGAAATAAAATGTCAGAAGTTTATTTTGTAGCATAATAATACATTTATTCATTTATTTTCGAATTCGGAACATTTTTGTTATATATATTGTAGAAATTATTTTTCTGCTTTGATTCCGGCGATTTCCATAAAAGATGCAGGCGCACGTTTCTGACATCATTTCTGTATTACAAAACGTAAAGTGTTCACCATAATTCGTAGTTTTGAGGTCATGTCCACCTCGATTCTTGAACATAGTTTTTATACCCGTTACTCGTAGAGTAAAAGGGTATACTAGATTCGTCGGAAAGTATGTAACAGGCAGAAGGAAGCGTTTCCGACCCCATAAAGTATATATATTCTTGATCAGGATCACTAGCTGAGCCGATCTAGCCATGTCCGTCTGTCTGTCTGTCCGTCTGTCTGTCTGTCCGGATGAACGCTGAGATCTCGGAAACTATGGGAGCTAGGCTATTGAGATTTGGCGTGCAGATTCCAGAGCTTCTTACGCAGCGCAAGTTTGTTTGTAACGCTCACAAACCGCCCAAAACTGTGGCTCCTACAGTTTTGATGCTAGAATAAAAATTTTAACTAAAATGTATTGTTCTCATCAATACCTATCGTTCGCCACGCCCTTTTTAACGCCCACAAACCGCGAAAACCTGTGACGCCCACAATTTTCATGCTAGATAAAAATTTTTAACTAAAATGTATTGGTCTCGTCAATACCTATCGATTTATCCAAAAAAAAAAATTACCACGCCCACTCTAACGCCCATAAAGCTTAAATCTGTCTACCGCCGGTAGGTGGCGCATTTTAATCTCGCTTTGCTGCTTGCATATCTCCATTTCCCTTTGGTTCCTTTAGCTGAGTAACGGTTATACTCGTCATTTCCAGCTTAAAAATTTGTTCATTTCTGGTTTGTTCAAACACATCACCAAGATTCTTAGTTAGCATCAACACTAGTTCGTGCTTACAATTTAACAAAACCTTTTTATAATCCTCAGCAAATCCCAAAAAAAAATTTTAATGGTACAGAAAAGTTAAAGTTGGGTCCCGTAGAAATTTTGTTTCCACTGCTCCATCCAGAATTTAACAGATTTTGACTTTGAAGATTATTCAGAGATACATTATTTTTTTAAGTTGTAGTCATACCGACAAATTGTGTTTTATCAATCTCAAATCCATTTATTTCATACTTAATTTCATCCAAAACGTAAGCCATACAAATATTTAAAAAAAAAGTGGTAACAATATCAGTTGTAGGTCCATTCGGTGAATCTTTTCTAATAATTCCTTGAAAATTAAATTAAAATTAGTAAACCTTTTCTCGAACATTTAAAATTTCGTTCATGGTTTTCCTTTCCACCTTTTGTATTAGATTCGAAGCTTTAATTCTAACGACTTTAAAAATAGTTTATTTTTCAAAGTAAGTGAGCGACTTTTTACTGTAGATCTTCTTTATATAGCTTTACAATTAGTATTGCTTGGATGAGGACTTAATCTACGTCTTGTAATATAAGTAATCATTCTATTAACCGAATGTGCATGCGAATCGAAACGTTTTCACCACGTAAATTCACCAAATCACCGTTTTGATCAATTATGCGTATAGATAATGTGCTTATTTCGTCACAGTTGATTGGTAAATAAATTAGGTTGTGTGGTGTCACTGTCATTTTATACCCAGGCGGTAAATTAAATCATGTAAGGTATGATTCGGTGTATTATCTACATATGAACCGCTGATTATATTACATTCCAAACGAATTGAATCAAGTTTTAATATTTTCACAGTTTGATCTGATCAATAAGTTGCTGTAGGATGTGGTTCTAGTACTTTTTGATGGAAACCAAACAGTTGTCCAACCGATCTTTCCCTATTAAAGTAAACTGACTCTCGCATGGTAGTTATTTCAACTTGAAGTGTATTATTATTACTTTGAATTTTAGATGTATTTTTAAGGTTATAGTCTTTTAGTTTATTGTAAATGAAATCGGTGATATCATTCAATTCCTATGATCCAGTAGGAATTGTAATAACCTTGGCACCGATCTGGAAGAGATTATTTTTTTAATCAGTATTTGGAATCTTATTATACATATTCAATTCGATAGGTGGAAAAAAGTTTGTATTTATAACGGAACTATTTCCATTCAAGGATAATGCAAGTGATCTAGACATATTGAAATATCTTGATAAACTGTGGGACTAAAAGTATCTAATCAAGCTTTATATTGAAATTACTCTTTAAATCATAATAAATTGATAAAATCTTCATCTGTATCTTCCGTTATCCATTTCGTTATCCTTGCTAATTAATAGCAATCCGTGCTTGTCCCTCCAACATTTTTGACACATTTCCACAAATGTTTCGTAATTTATATCAGTGTTAATATGGTCCTGATATATATGCCGCATGTTTAAATCATCTTGTTTAAACATTATAATAAAATTGTAACGAATCAGATGTTTCGGTATATGACTATATGTTTAACATAAATAAAAAGAGTCGATATTTTTATGTCGACCCATACAAAAATAAGATCTTATGTTATCTTGTTTTTCACAACCTACGTCATCGAATATCATAATGGAATTGTTTTTGGCTTCACTGGGGTCTAGTACACCCTCATTATGGAAAAATGTATGATATCCCATTCCTATAATCGGTTTGATTAATTTCTTCAAGTACTCATATTTGGGTTGATATAATCTTTTTGAGAATTTATAATCGTTTTCGAATTTTAATCCATTAGGACTCTCTATTAGACATAGCATAATATTAGTTTTACCACAATTCGAAGGCCCAACATTAAGAGACCTTATTGTGTTCGGTAAGAGAGCTAATCAATATCGATAAGCTAATCAATACACTACCGTTTGAAGTCCATATTCCGGGATATAATTTATGTGCACCGGGTATAAAGTTACGGAAACGGTTGGAACATGGTGATCAAGGCATAAACACACTGGATAAAGCTTGCAAAGAGCACGATATTGCATATTCTCAAAACAAGGCATTGAGTGAACGACATAGGGCAGACTCCATATTAACTGACAAAGCCTGGTCGCGTGTCAAGGCACCAGATAGCAGTCTTGGTGAAAGAGCAGCAGCATACTTTGTTACAAGTATAATGAAAGCCAAGAAAAAATTTGGTATGGGATTGAATAAAACGGAAAAGAAAGGGAGGAAAAAGATAATGAAGAATAACATGAAGAAGACAAACCTTTCGACTGTTACTACTGTTGCTACTAAGACATTAAAAAAACAAAAACCATTAGACATTATGAGTGCAATTAAAGTTGCACGTAAGTCAATTTATCAATCAATGGGTTCTAAGAAAAATGTTAAAGTACCTCGTGTAATTAGTGTACCCAAAATAGAAGGTTTTCTACCAATCGTGCCGATCCTGACAGCCCTCAGCGCTCTTGGTAGTTTAGCAAGCGGTAGTGCAGCAATTGCAAAAACAATTAACAAAGCAAGAATGGCTAAAGAAAATATGGAGGAGAAAAAACGTCACAACAGGAAAATTAAAAGTGTTGCTGTAGGAGAAGGATTATATCTCAAGCCCTATAGAAAGGCTTATGGTTTCTTTCTTAAGCCTTATAGTAAGCGAAAAAACTAATTTCTCTGCTACCCAATAGACCACTATCAAATATCTATATTAAACATTTTGCTAAGAAATATATAAATAAATATATAATATATAAAATATATATATAAATATATATATATATACATTTTAAAGGGGTGTTTATGAGAGATCTACTCCCAGTAAACCTAAATAATTCACGATCAAGTGGTACACATTGGGTTGCATATAATAAAAATAAAAATAATATACATTATTTCGATAGTTTTGGAAATTTTCAGCCACCTAGACAAGTTGTGAAGTACTTGGGACATAGAATACAATACAACTACGATAGAGTTCAAGACTTTGAGACATACAACTGTGGACACCTGCGCCTCGCTTTTCTACTTTCTTTCGTAGAAGATGTAGAGTCAAAACCGGTATATTTAAATGGTTAATTTACATTTGAGGGGTTGAAAATCAATGTATGGGTACGTGTATGTGTGAACTCTGTGTAGTATAAAAAGTGGACCTGCACGCGTTCAAATTCACAGTCTAAGTTTTTACTTCACATCAAACGTCATCTAGAGGAATAGAATTTTTGATCATTCTTAACAAAAAAAACTTTAACTGCTCACAGCAGCTCAAAACAGCTCGTGACCAACTTATAGCAACTTGAAAACAACTAGTTAACAGCTACTAAACAGATAATAACCATCTAAGAACAGCTATTAACCAGCTAAAACAACTGGTAAGCAACTACGAAACAAGTACTGAACAACTGCTAAACAGGTAGTAAACATCGAAATACAGCTGCACCAAGTCCAAAAACCTCAACAACCATCATGAATCAGGAAAACCAGAGCGCAAAACAACAAAGGTTGGAGAATCTATTGCTCTCGAGTTGGAGGAGCACATTCTTTACATGCCGGAAAGGTACTCCTCTCTTCAAGATGATATCATCAATGAAATGGTTGATGGAAAATTTAATATTCATTAAAGTAATGACAATTTGTATTAGGAAATAAGTCAGTAACCATTAAAAAGATTGAGATTTTAAGAATGTAACAATACATTAATTTTTTTAAATATAATGAAGAAAATGTATCGAAATATTACAGAATATGGCGTACCCTAAACATTATTTGTTTAGTAACTAAGGAGTGACTACATGAATTTCGGAAATTTAAAATCTTTCACCTATAAAGATTGTAAAATATACTACAATGAATATTTTGTCACAGTTAACCAAAGTTAGATATGCTTTGAAGCGAAAATTCGATGATCTCAAATAAGTCAAAAATCATACGAATTTACAATTGCAGAAAACTTTTAAACCTATTACTTGAACTTGTTAAGAAAAATAAAAAACAAAAGATTTCTAATGCAAAAAATATTTAGGGTATTCAATTGCGTTGCAAAAGTGTAAACTTTGTAAGTTTGCCAGGCGAGAATTGTGAACGCCCTCCATTTTAAAATATCGTTGCAGGAAATTGACGTACAAAATAACGCCAACTTTTAAATTTTTGTGAAAAGAAGGCTATGATATTTTCTGTCATTAAAACCCAACTTTTCAGTATATTTTTAGTATTTTAGATAAAATTCCTTGCCATTATTAACCCCCTATTTCTACACAAGTACAACAGATTTGTATACATAGGCTGGGGTGTTGTAGGCCTTGAAAACTATTTTGTATGGAAATTGTTGTTGGAACTGCTTACACTTTTACACTTTTCAAACGATTGCAACGCAATTGAATACCCTAATTATAAAAGTAAAGCTTGAATTGAAGCAAATTAAAAAAAAAGATGATGATGAGGAGACAGCTTGACGATTTCTACTTTACAACTAATGAGAAAGATCTACAGTCTAACAATAATATAACTCCACCAAGGTCTTTCGATGATAGTGATTCCTATAATGAATTCTTTTCACAGACGAATATAGAGGAAGATATAGAAGATGAGAAAAAGAAGACGGAAAAGAGTGAAGAAGAATGTATACAGGAGAGGCCAATATGGGTGTGGATGCAGAGCTAGAAGATAATAGCACTAGTTATAATTATGATTTTAATATCAGTAATTTGACCAGAGAAAAGGTGTTGGATAAAGGTTATGGACCCAAAAAAAACTGCACACAATTCATTAACATTGGAAGATAAAGAATTAAAAATCAAAGATAATAAAATAACATTTTCTAGTGGAATGAGTAGTGATCTGACTACTGGGTCAGATGGGTCAGAGACTACAGAGTCTCTAATTTTTCTTAGCAAAGCTGAAAACTATGATGATCAAGATTTGAAAATGTATACAAGAACTATTTTAGAAACGAATATACATAGAGAAGGCTTTAAACCAAATAACAGAATCAAGTGTACACGAGCATACAAATATAGCCATATTATTAAGAAGTTGATAGACAAAGATTTACATGACTCTTCAGAAATCAAATCCAAACTATGTATATTGGAATGATGTAAATGAGTTAGTCGAACGATTGGAAATTTTAGTAGCATCAAAATGAGCGGGTAACACCAGCCACAAAAACGAAATGTTTTCAATATTAGAGGAATTGCGTGAAGAAAGGATTTTATTTTAATGAGTATAAATAGGAAGGACAAATATGTTTTACATTTATAAACATCATGTCTGTCGACAAGTTTGGATATTTTTATGTTGATAAGGAACGATCAGAAAATTTGAAAAGACGTGTTAAGTACACTGAGGGATTATTCATCGATGAGGACGGTAATCTAAGTGCTCAAAATAAACGTAACAAAAACGGAACTAATCCTTTAGACAACAATTATCTAGCAACGAAGCAATATACTGATGAGATCCTCGGAATGTTGGAAAAGATTTGAGAAAAATTATAATCGTCGACTCACAAAAATTTCAAGCTTAGAAAATAAAATTGATTTGTATAATAAAAAAGCAGACAAATTTCTGGAAAAGATTTAAGCCACTGAGGACTATATATTTAATTATGTAACAAAACCCAAGCTGTAGGGGCGGGGTGGCTTGATCGGTGAAATAGTTGAAGCCCCAAGATCGAATGGTACGCATAAAAACACGGGGGGTACTTTAGGGTTTTTACGCGACGTGCTTAGCTGTTTATTAGTACACTTTGAAACATGAACTGCTTAAGCCTAACTTAACTTAAGTATATATATTCTTGATCAGGATCACTAGCCGAGTCGATCTAGCCATAACGGTCTGTCCGTCTGTCCGTATGAACACTGAGATCGACTAGATCGACTCGGCTAGTGATCCTGATCAAGAATATTTATACTTTATGGGGTCGAAAACGCTTCCTTCTGCCTGTTGCATACTTTCCGACGAATCTAGTATACCCTTTTACTCTACGAGTATCGGGTATAATATCTATGTTCATGAATCGAGGTGGACATGACCTCAAAACTACGAATTATGGAGAACACTTTACATTTTGTAATCCAGAAATGACGTCGGAAACGTGCGCCTGCTTCTTCTATGCAAATGAGTCTCATGATTTTGTCAATGGGCGTGCGCCTTCAGACTTGTGCATGTGTCCCTTTTATTCCGGTCAGGTAATAGACAGGTGCGCATGTTCGGGTAGCTCTTGCTTGAATCCCTTTTATGATATGTTTATGACCCGTTTGTAGAAAGGAGAGATCTTGAAAAAATTTACCAGTTAAACATTCTGGGGCGAAAAAAAATGTCTGTTTGAAAATATTCGACATCTGAGGATCATTAACTTGTGGGATTTATTTTATTGGGGATTTCTAAATTAGTTTTACAATCATAAGAAACGTTATTCCCCAACATGATCGGACATGTCCCTCTAAGGCAACCAGCTTTAGATGTTTTGGGTTTGCGACCTTTCTCACGTGCACAGCAACACCTGCTGAATATTAATTGCTGATAATGAGGAAAAGGATACATGGTCAATATTGTCACATGGGGATGTGGGGAAAGTGTGCGACCTTTCTCCCGTGTACAGCAACACCTGCTGAATATTAATTGCTGATAATGGGCAAAAAGGTCACGTGATCAGTATTTTCACATGGTGGTGTGGGGTTGGGGGGCAATTTAATATACTCTTTATGGATATTATCGTGACATTTTTATGACATCTAAGCCCCTTAAAACCAGATAATTTATGGATTATGCTAATTGTCCCAGAACCTGCATACATTAATGAAGAGGCGGGGGCCATTAATATGTTAATTAGTGAGAGGCGGGGGTCATTAATATGCTAATTAGTAAGGGGACGGGGGCCATTAATATGCTAATTGTCCCAGAATCCGCGTTTCCCTACTACTGATATGTCTTGTTTTGTCTTGTCATTTTCTCACCCTAAAGGTGTGTGTGTGTGATAGGGGTGTTTTGTCATGCGTAGGATTTTATGGTTGATTAGAGTGATCCTTACCCGAATAGGGTGTGTAGGAGTGTAATGGTTGCACGAAGGTCACTATGTTGCTTCTTACTTGTATTAAGTTAAGGGGAGGGTAATCTTAAATGTTTCAATTCTACAGTGGAGGTGGTGGAGGTGGTGCTAAAACTATATTTTAGCGGAGGAGGAGGAGGAAGGGAAGTTGTTTTGTTATGCGTGGGATAGTTTTAATAGGGCAGATTCAATTAGGGTTGTAGTTGACATCTGTTAGTGTAACCTGTCTACGGTCTTGTGGTCAAAAGGTGTTGGTTTGAGCGATATTAGATCGCATACTTTTGTGGTGTGAAACAAGCGTGAGGCGTTTTGTTGACTCAATTAGGGTTGTAGTTGACATCTGTTAGTGTAACGTGTCTACGGTCTTGTGATCAAAAGGTGTTGGTTTGAGGGATATTAGATCGCAGAAACAAGCGTGAGGCGTTTTGTTGATTCAATTAGGGATAGTTTCAATAGAGTAGATTAAATTAGGGTTGTAGTTGACATCTGTTAGTGTAACCTGTCTACGGTCTTGTGGTTAAAAGGTGTTGGTTTGAGAGATATTAGATCGCATACTTTTGTGGTGTTGGTTTGAGGGATATTAGGCCGCATACTTTTGTGGTGTGAAACAAGCGTGAGTTGTTTTGTTGATTCAATTAAAGATAGTTTTAATAGGGTAGATTCAATTAGGGTTGTAGTTGACATCTGTTAGTGTAACGTGTCTACGGTCTTGTGGTCAAAAGGTGTTGGTTTGATGGATATTAGATCGCATACTTTTGTGGTGTGAAACAAGCGTGAGTTCGGTAACCTCCCCCTCTTTAGCGAGCATTAGATGGGAAAGTAAGCGTAGGAGTGTAAGAGGGGTGTTGGTGGTGGTGGTGCTTGTGTTGGTGGTTGTAGTGGTGGTTCCTAACAGAATATACACAAAAACAAATGAGATCGTTTGTTTAGTCAAATACGTTTTTATTTAATCATATTCGTGTTAAATTAGTTTACATTAAGTCTTTTAAATAAATGAATGTATCTTTCCATCAATTTTAAGGCGTCTTCTTCTTTCTTTCCAACATGCATACACCTGCAAGAGTCAGGTCCAACTTTACAATCATCATATGCCCATGCACAGAATGATAGGTGTTCTCCATACTTTGAATGAATTACTGGGGTGGCTTCTACATCTTTAAAAATGTATGAAATGATTTCAATTTCGTAACATAGTCCTTGAAGATCTCACTCCCATGCTCCCTTAAGAACTCTTCAATTTTTGAGGAAATCATTTTTTCTCTCAACGTAATAGTCTGAATGTTTATCTTCAACTAAAGTTTGGTAGAGATAAATCGTTGTATTATACTTAGAAAACAGATGTTAAAAAATGCAACAGCTGATGATAGACCCACCTTCGAAAACAAATTCAAAACAATAGAAAATTTTTTTTTTTGGTTTTCTCTTTTTTGTTTTAGAATTTTAATATATGATGAAATTAATTTTCTAACTCTATATTGTTGAATTACAAAATGAAAACAAGCACAAGTTTCTATATTATCATTAGAAAATGTACATAAATTTAAATGTTCTCCAAATGTTGTTTTCATAAACTCCTTTACGTCAGTACCCATGAACATGTCCTTGTCTCCAGTAGTAATTTCAAGTCCTTTTTTTGAAATCATATTTCCAAATGTATTAATAAAAAAAATAATTTTATTTATTAAAGAAGAATAAGTCGGTATATTAAGATTGTTATTAGAATCAGTCATTTCGTAAACTTATTTCCCCGACTCTCAAAATGTGAATGAATGGTTAAAAGGTGTTTAGGAGTTTTCGTTTGTGTAAAAGTTTAAGATTTTATGAGCATTGTTCAGAGAGCAGACACCATCCCGAGCATGTAATGAACAATATGGAAAGTGATTTCCATCCATTATTTTTAGAGAGGGACAACCAATTTCATCAATGTTAATTACATTATCAATTTTAAAAAATTTTTGTAGGAATAACCTTTTTTGATATCCCTTACATTTCCCTTATATCCCTTATTTCCTGTTTTCTAATTATTTCTCTTAAATACATTTGTGTTTCTTTGAAAAAGTATACTCCATCATTCCAATAAAATTTGTGATGTTTTTTTGTTAGCCAAGTAGCTGTTTTTCTACATTTCTTATTCAATTCAATAAAATCATGTGGAGAGTGTATGATAAAATTAGAATTCAAGATTGTCTCGTTTTTGAATACGACTCTAATTTCTTTTAGAATAAATTTATTATTATTCCCAAGAAATCCTTGAACATCAATTGCAACAATATCATCACTCATGATTGATTGATTAATTGTTAGACAATCCGCTGAACTAGACCATTCAACGGGTTATATTAAACTAAACGATCATGTATGAGCACGCAATATACTTGAACATTTTCGATAGCGGGCTTGGTATGTTCAATTGAAATCCTAACATCAATGGGTCCCGATTTAACCATTTCATTTTGATATGATAAGTCAATTACGATAATAGGAGCTTTAGTTTTAAACTCTGTAGGTGATAGTAAAGGAGATTCACTTCGGTTATAGTAGCTAGATTGAAACTTGCAATACATATCATATAGCTGAGCAAATCGATCTTTATCAAAGTCCAAGTTTAAGTCATCGTAGGGATATGTTTCAGAGTTTAAGTAGACCTTTAGATTTCTTAAATTGTTTGTAATCAGATGGTGGTTATCTTTAAATCCAATTAAAGCAAATCGTGGACGTTCTCGGTTAGCAGCTAATTTAACATTCCAAACATGATTTGTTCCATTACTAAATTTAGGATTAATGTATGTATCCCAACTACGGAATGCAATCGGTAGATTGGTTCCACTTTTTATAATATCATACATTTTAATTTTCGTTGAATCGCTGGGTGTTATATGAGGAATTTTCCATGTAATATTAGTCATATTGAGATAATATTTTTCGACTAATTGTGTACTCTCAAATTTATCTTGCTCAAGTACATCATTAAAATTTTTTGATATTAATAGTACTAGTTCATGTTTACAATTTAATAATACTTTTTTGAAATCTTCAGCAAATCCAAGTAGATTTTTAAGGGGTATTGAAAAGTTGAAGTGGGGGGTTAAATTGAAAACGGGTCCTCCACTCCATCCAGAATTGTAAAGTCTCTTGATTTCAAATTGATTTAAAGAAACAAAGTTTTTTATTGTAGAAGTAATACCACTAAATCTTGTTCTATCTATCTCAACACCATTTATTTCATAGCGTATTTCATCTAAAAAGTATGCCATACAATTATTTCTCATTCTCGCAATAACATTTTGAGTTTCTACCGCTCCCCCTTCCTTAATTAGGGTAATATCTCCTTGAAAATTTAGAAGACTCTCATGGGGGAGTACATATAAATCTTGATTTTGATTGTAATTCTTATCTCATCATTTGGTTTAAATGATTGTTGATAGGGTTGATAGCTGTGATATTCCTTCTTTAATATACTTTCATCAGAGAAAGGTTCTTCCCGTACTGCCAATATATCATTCAACCCCATGACTTTAGTTAAACTCGCACTTTGAAGCCCAATGATTTAAGAATTAACTTATTATACCCGTTACTCGTAGAGTAAAAGGGTATACTAGATTCGTCGGAAAGTATGTAACAGGCAGAAGGAAGCGTTTCCGACCCCACAAAGTATATATATTCTTGATCAGGATCACTAGCCGAGTCGATCTAGCCATGTCCGTCTGTCCGTCTGTCCGTCTGTCTGTCCGTCCGGATGAACGCTGAGATCTCGGAAACTATGAGAGCTAGGCTATTGAGATTTGGCGTGCAGATTCCTGAGCTTCTTACGCAGCGCAAGTTTGTTTCGGCACAGTGCCACGCCCACTCTAACGCCCACAAACCGCCCAAAACTGTGGCTCCTACAGTTTTGATGCTAGAATAAAAATTTTAACTGAAATGTATTGTTCTCATCAATACCTATCGATTGACCCAAAAAAAAGTTTGCCACGCCCACTTCAACGCCCACAAACCGCGAAAACCTGTGACGCCCACAATTTTCATGCTAGATAAAAAATTTTAACTGAAATGTATTGGTCTCGTCGATACCTATCGATTGATCCAAAAAAAAATTTGCCACGCCCACTCTAACGCCCAAAACGCTTAAATCTGTATACCGCCGGTAGGTGGCGCATTTTAATCTCGCTTTGCTGCTTGCATATCTCCATATAGCTGAGCGGGTATCTGATAGTCGAGGTACTCGACTATAGCGTTCTTCCTTGTTTTTTAATGTAAGTGTGTGTCTTTTTGGTTTCGATCCTCTTCCTCTAACTTTATGTTTTAAAGTGTGCTGATGATGGTAAGTATCACCTCTTTTATTGTATACAATCATTGTATTAATCTTAAGTGTAAACGAATTGTATAGTTTTCACCGCGTAAATTTATTAATTCACCGTTCTGATCAGTTATGTGTACAGAGAGTGTACTTATTTCCCTAGTGTTGACTGGTAAGTAAATAAGATTGTGTGGTGTGATATTCATTTTATAGCCTGGTGGAACATTAATTCCAAATTCGTATAATGAATGATCTTGTCTACTATCAATATATGACCCGCTTACAGTATTACATACTAAGCGTATTGTGTTTTTTAAAATGTTGACAGGTTGATCAGATATATATGTTTTTTTCAAGTCGGGGTAAATTATTTTTTTATTGAAACCAAGCAATTGTCCAATGTCGTTGTTTCTATTAAAATAAATAGGTTCCTTGGTAGTTGTAATATGAACTTGAAGTGTGTTATTATTACTCTCCATTTGAAATGTTTTCTCAAGATCATAATCTTTTAGTTTATTTTTTAGAAAATCAGAAATATCATTGAGTTCATATGATCCAATTGGAAGTTGAATTACTTTATCACCAATATGAAATAGATTATTATTTATATCAACATTGGGTATAGAGTTGTACATATGAAAGTCAATGAGAGCACACTCATATTCACCATTTGTCAGTTCAATGGGTGGGAAATAAGAAATGTTTGTAATGGGTTTGTTTGTGGGGAAGACAACAAATATGCCACCCTTATATTTATAATTAATAACGCACGAATAGGTTATATTAAAATGTATAGCGTTTATTCGGAGAGGCAGACGGACTGTGCATGTGTAAAAAGCTTGGCTCCAAGATCTTCATATTGACATATGCAGGCTTACAAAGTAGTTGCTGAATAGATAAGCGACAGCTTTAGTGGTATAAGAAAGAAGGCGAAAGATAAGCAGAGAGCGCTGCAGGAGCCGTCGTACACCTATGCGCGCATGACTAGGCGCTGGCGATCTGCTCCGAACAGGGTTCATTACCATTTAATGTAAGAGTGAATGATCTACTCATTTTGGGATCTAATAATGTACTGTGAAAATATAGCTTACAGAATGAAACTTATATTCTCAAAAAATTATAAATTCATTAAAACCCTTTCTGTATCTTCCCTTTTCCATATCGTTATCTTTACTTATTATGAGGAATCCGTATTTATCACTCCAACACTTTTGACAAATTTTCATAAATGAATCATAGGACATATCAGTATTTACATGATCACGATATATATGACGCATATTTAAATCATCTTGCTTAAACATTATAATCATATTCGCGTTATCACGTATTAGATGTTTTGGAATATGAGTATATGTTTGACATAGGTAAAAAGAATCTATATTTTTATGACGCCCCATACAGAAATATGAACGAATGTTGTTTTGTTTTTCACAAGCAACATCATCAAAAATCATAATAGAGTTTTCTTTAGCCTTAGCGGGTGGTAAAACTTCATCATTTTGTGAGAACGTATAATATCCCATTCCCTTTATCGGTTTAATTAGTTTCTCTAAATACTCATACTTTGGTTGATATAAACTCTTTGAGAATACATATATATTCTCAAATTTTAGCCCGTTTGGACTTTCAATAAGGCTGAGCATAACATTTGTTTTTCCACAGTTTGAGGGACCGACAACCAATGCCCTTATTGTATTGGGTAATAAAGAACTATGTCGTGGAACTGAATTTGGTAATGAATGATCACCACCCTCGATATTTCTAACACAGATTTCTTGATTTTGACGTATTAAACGCATATTCACGTGTGTAATGTACTTCATTCGATGAGAAATGCTCCTTGATTAAACATTATATAAAATGGGTAAAAGTTTTTATAATTGTTGCAGTCAGAGTTCAAACTTGAAACGAGGAAGTGGTATTATCAACAAAATAATTAACACACTTCCATTTGAAGTACATGTTCCTGGTTATAATTTTTGTGGACCTGGAACAAAGCTAAAACAAAGGTTGGAGCGCGGTGATCGTGGGATAAATCAATTGGATGAAGCTTGTAGAGTACATGATATTGCATATTCACAATATAAGGATCTAGCTGATCGACATAAGGCTGACGCAGTACTAATAAATAAAGCGTGGGAACGTGTTGGTTCAAAAGATAGTAGTATTGCAAAAAAAACAGCAGAATACTTAGTTACAAATATTATGAAAACAAAAAAGAAATTCGGAATTGGTGTGAAAAAGGGAACAAAGAGAAAGTGTAAGAAAAGGAAATCAAAGGTAAAGAGTTTTTCAAATGTTATCCAAACAGGAATACGGGCATTGAAAACTCGGAAGCCACTAGATCTAATGAGTGCGATTAAGGTTGCACGTAAAGCAGTCAATAAATCAATTGGTAGAAATAAAAAAAATATTAAGATTCCTCGTATTATTAATGTACCGAAAATTGGTGGTTTTTTACCTATTGTACCCATTTTGACTGTGTTGGGGCGGTGCGGCTTGATCGATGAAATAATTGAAGCCCCAAGATCGAGTGGTACGCATAAAAATAAGCGGGTACTTTTCGGTATTTACGCGACGTGCGTAGGTGTTTATTAGTACACTTTGAAACATTAACTGCTTAAGCCTAACTTAACTTAAGCGCTCCAGAGCAGAGCGGAGACTTAGGGGAGAGATGGAGAGGGAGAGCGGACGGCAGTGCGAGCGCGCGAGATGTAGACATCTGGATAAAACTGCCGCTCGACACTGCCTTCTGAAATTAAACGCCCTTTTGGCGTGAACATTCTCCCCCCCCCTTGCGAGGACACCCGTAGCAAGAACCTCAGGATAGTAGGCTCAGGAATATGTTGGAAGTATAGATCGGTCGTCCGTATGTAGGAGAGTGTGGTGGGCCTTTCCACACTTGTGGCAGTGATGACCACTGCGGCAGGAGTCCTTGGAATGATTGTGAGCCAAGCAATTGGAGCAGTACTTCTGGATATGTACTTCCTGAAGCCGATTCTGGGGGCTTAGCCGTAGAAAGTGGTGGCACTTCCGTAGAGGATGGATGTTTTGGCAGACTCGGCATTGGTAGGATTTAATACCTCGAGTACGTCTGCCATCCAAGGCGGGGTATGGAACCCAATATTCGGATGGAGTATTCTTAGGAGGAACTTTTTGTACGGAAACTTGCGTTGAATAGGACGAAATGATGTGTGGAACTGAGGTGGATACTGGCCTTGGAGGGTCGGATGGAATCGTCGGAGTAGTAGGACCACTGTTTCGATGCAGCAATGTGTGATGCCGATCTTGGCAAGTGAGACAGTTGTGAGCGCTTGTGCAATCCCGGAATTGATGGCTATTCGCAAAGCAATTGGAGCACAACTGATTCCTTTGGATATAGGCTAAGCGATCTTCTACCGTCATCTGTAGGAAGCGTGGACATATACGCACGGGGTGGTTCTTCTTCGAACACAGATCGCAGCCTTTGGTTATCGGAACTAACCTTGTGTTGAAGGAATTTATTTTTGGAAATTCTGCCTCTCGATTTGTGTCTTTGGACTGGACGTGGTGGAAATTGGAAGATCGGAAGATATCGACGGCCTCAAGAGTTAAATGGCGCTCCGTCAAATATGCATCAAGCTCAAGCCACGTAGGAATTTCGGCTTTATTTTGGATGGATTGCTCCCATAATGAGAGAGTGAGCTTTGGTAGTTTTGTCGAGCAGATATAAACCAGGATAGGGTCCCAATTCTCAATATTAACACCGGAAAATTTTAAGGAAGTTAAGCAACCTTGAAAAGTGCGTTGAAGTTCCTTTAAGGCTGCTCCCGACTCCTGTGCTATGGATTGCACATTGAAAAGTGTTTTCAGGTGACTGTTCACCTGCAATCGCTTATTTTCGAAACGCTCAGTTAGGTTATTCCAGGCTGAGCGAAAGCCATCATTGGTGAGTGGGGATCTCGAAACTATGGAATGAGCTTCGCCACTTGTTTTTGAATTTAAGCGAAATAATTTTTCAACGGGCGTTAGACTCGGATTGTCTATGTATATTGCCGTGAAAAGGTCCCGGAAAGTCGGCCAGCGAAGATGATCGTCAGAGAAAACCTCTGTGTCGATAGGAGGGAGCCGACAGCCATAGGACGTGGAATTTTGGGACGGAGTTACTGGAGCTTGAGGTATTTGGGAGGAGCCTTTTTGGATTTGTTCCATCAGCTGCGCGGCAAATATTTCATAAGTGGAGTACGTTTGGTAATACTTGGACTTTAGTATGGATTTTGTTTCTGCGGCGCTCTCGCCTGCAGCTATAATGCAGTCGGAGCATATGTCGTATGCTGCCTTTACCGTTTGCCACAAGGAATTGAGGTGATCGCGACGGATTTTATAGGCGGATGACGTTGGGGTAGGAGCACCTGGAGCGTTCACAGTGGCCTCAAAGTGAATCAGACAGTCAGCTGTGGCCATAAATCGGGTTAAAGCGGATTTTACTGATGTTGCCATGACGTTAAATAATTTAGAATTTTAATTCAGAAGTAAGGAAACGGATTGGAATCAAATTGGAATTTAGGAACCAATTAAGATTGTAAATATATACGGTCACACTGTCGGATAGGCAGAGTCAATAAATATTTATTATATCGGATGGTCGGACTTATGTAAAGAATTACGGAATTTAATATTGTATGTTTGGAAGGAACATTTATTGTGAGCTCTTGACCCACTGTGCACTGGCGAAGGTATCGATATACGTCTGTATGTGTGTACATATGTGGATTGCGAGTATCAGAATAACGTTGCGGGAATGGGAAAGACTTCGCTTATTTTTGTATGTCGGTGCGTTTGTTTGTCACCTGCACAACTAAATTGCAAACGATTTGCTGGAGTAAATTTGTGGAATTTGTAACTTTGTTCTTAATATTGGAAATAGTTTAGCCGTATTTGTTGGTCGAGAAAAGTAGTTGGAGTGGACTGTATTAGAAAGAGTAGTTAGAGTGGACTGTATTAGAATATTTATGTAAATATACAGACGCAGCTGGAACACAGTAAAAAATAAAGAGTGCAAGTCTTAAGGAAAAATTTTATGACCGGGAATTTTTTACTGCGGCTGAGTTATATTTTACACACGATTGGAATTGAAAATATATTTGACAAATATTTTCGTTGAATAGTAGCACTGAAATATTTACTGGAATTGTTTCAAGTGTGCAACTGTGGGCAAAGGAAACTGGAATATTGTCGGGCACAAGTAACGGAATTGAAATACATATATTAAATGCCGTTGCGTCGGATTAATCTCTTTTGGATTTAGACAATATATCATACAGAAAGTTAGTCGAAATAGGGTTCGAAAAACTGGCTGTATGACCGGCAATTATAGTAAGCGGAACTTATCTGGAGTGTTTCAAGCCTGCTGGGACAAAATCAAAGGAAACTCCAGGAGAGGAAAGTCCAAAGATTTTGAAATCCGGCTCGAACTGGACCAAAATGTTGGGGCGGTGCGGCTCGATCGATGAAATAATTAAAGCCCCAAGATCGAGTGGTACGCATAAAAATACGCGGGTAATTTTCGGTTTTTACGCGACGTGCGTAGGTGTTTATTAGTACACTTCGAAACATTAACTGCTTAAGCCTAACTTAACTTAAGCGCTCCAGAGCAGAGCGGAGACTTAGGGGAGAGATGGAGAGGGAGAGCGGACGGCAGTGCGAGCGCGCGAGATGTAGACATCTGGATAAAACTGCCGCTCAACACTGCCTTCTGAAATTAAACGCCCTTTTGGCGTGAACAGACTGCACTAAGTGCATTAGGAAGTCTCGCCTCTGGTAGTGCAGACAAAACTAATCACTAAGCTACCTAAAAAACCTCTTTCAAATTTCGAAATTTTGAATTTTGCTCAAAAGTACATTCCACATTTCCGAGGTGTGTTTATGAGAGACTCACTGCCCAAAACTCCTTGGAGAGAAGAGTCAGGAATTATAAACCTAGATGATAGTTCATCAAATGGTACGCATTGGGTAGTTTATAACAAAAATAAAAAAGTATAAATTACTTTCATAGTTTTGGAAATTTACAACCCCCAAAAGAAATTGTGAAATACTTGGGGAATAACATTAACTATAACTATGAGAGAAAACAAGCCTTTAATAGTACCAACTGTGGACACCTTTCCCTCCAATTCTTACTCTCTATCCCACCCTAACTTTTACACTATGATCAAGTAATTTCTCTATGATTCTTGAAACCCACCCTATTTACATGCTATTCACTGCTCTGATTGGTCGATTCTAAATCAAGAATGAGAAAGAACAGGGGGGTTAGTTTACCTCAAGGTATAAAAACTCGATCAAAAGTTATTCTAACTCACATTTAAAAACCACCTGCAAACAGTCTCAACCTAAAAGTTTCAAGCTAAAACGTTCTCAGCCTAAAGTTTCAACCTAAAAATCTTGCAATCATCAAAATCAACAACAAGAAGAACAACATAAAAAAGCTGCTAAAAACAGCTGAAAACAACAACAAAACAGCTACATCTGCTAAAAAACAAGTAAAATTAACAACAAAACAGCTACATCTGCTAAAAAACAGGTAAATTAAACAACAAAAACAGTTACAACTGCTAAAAAAACAACTAAAATCAACAACGAAAGCAGGTAAAAGCAACAAAAACAACGAAAACAACTAGAAGAAGAAACAACTACAAATGGTCAATCCGGGAATGATGAAAGTACTCAAGGATTTTAATGGTAATGTACTAATACCTATTTTAACAAAGACGAGGATGGAATCGGAGGTGTACTACCCTATTCAACGAGCTCAACTTAAGAAAACCACCTTTGGGATGGCCCTCACTCTTGAACTCGAAGAGTATATGCTGTACTTGTCTGAACGATACTCAGATAATTTAGATGATTCAGCAATTGAATATATAAAGGATAATATTTTTTGTATTATTAAAAGGAATGAAAACAATCTCTATTTAGAATTAAAAAAGCTTAAAATGTATTACTTTTTAATATTATTAATGTATCTATTTTGATAAATAAAAATAAAAATAAAAATAAAATTTCATAAAACTCAAACTCAAACCCTTTGTTATAAATATTTAAATTATACTACATTTTTCCCACTAGCACATGAGTATCAGAGAAAACGACAACAATGAAGCGTAAACTTTTAGAGCAGTTGAAAAAAGTAGAAATTCTTTAAAAAGAAAATTTGATGAATTGAAACAAATAAAAATGAGAACGTATCAAATTTGGAGGAAACTTTTAAACCTTTTACAGAACCTTTACATGAATTACTCACTGAAAATAAAAAATTGAATAAAAAGGAATATATTAATGATACACGTGATATTAAGACTAAGTTCAAGAAAGAGAAAATAAGAGTACCTAAAAGTAAAAAAGGGGCACATGAGAGTGTAATCGAAAGTGATAGTGAGAGTGATGCTTATGTAGATGCTTTTTCACGACAGTCTCTTATAGATGAATCTGATGTTTCACAACAGTCTCTTATAGATGAATCCGATGTTTCACAACAGCCTCACACAGATGATTTAAATGAAAGTGTATATGAAGATACCGGGGTGAAGTACAATCTCAACATTAATCAGTTAAAGCAAGAAAAGATTTTAGACAATAGTTATGGACCAAGAGAAGAAAATAATATTTTAATGTTGGGTAATACAACACTTAAAATTAAAAAAAATTTAATGGAATTAGGAAGTGGAAATTTATGGACTCTATCACCAGGTCTATACTCTTTAATTTTTCATAATAGTCCTAAGGATTATATTAAGAATGATTTAGAATCATATAAAAACATTTTAATTGAAACAAGTGCTCACAAAAGAAACTATCAACCAGATGGTCAAGTAAAGGGGAATCGTTCTAAAAAATATTCTTCAATTATTAAACCATTTCGATTTAGCGTCGCTTGTGAACGGTTGTGTTTACTCTTGTGCTCTGAATTTTTTGTCTATTCTGTGATTTTTTGCGAGTGTTTTGTGTTTGTTTATTAACAAAGCTTAGTCTAACCGCTGGGTTAGTGTGTTTAGTGTTTTTTACTAGATCTCCCAGTGATTATAGTTATTTTAACATTTATATTAGATTTGTTTAATCTACTTGCTTTGTTAGTGTAATTCTTATACTCACTAAACTTGCTAAAACTCTTCGATTCTCACTCTCTCTCCCGCTCTATATTACAACTGTAACTTAAACTCTCTCTGAACCTGCCAAATTTCTGGTAGACTTTTGGTGTGCTATTCTCTTGTCTCTCTCTCTCTCTCTCTCTCTTGCTTGCTTTACTTTGTAACTGTTCCTGCGTAAAGTTGTCAGTGTCCCACAAGCAACGCTCAATCGATAGAAGATTTTTTCTCTCGTGCTCTCTTACGTTTTAATTATTACGCGATCTCGCGCTCTTATTTTTTTTCGTGTTTTGTGCCTTTGTGGTTTTGGAATTTGATCCCAGTGCCAAATTTACTCGAGGTATTTTTCATATATTATTCTATTTTATTTAATCTCCTTAAAATGGCTCTTGTGTGCTCTAAGAAAAATTGTACTCTGTCGTCTTCAACTAAAGACCCTTTTATTTTCTGCTGGCTCTGCGAGTCGATAATGCACGTTAAATGCGCAGGATTTACTGGTAGAGTCAAAGACTTTATTGATCAGAATTCTGGACTCATGTGGTCATGTGGATCCTGCAAGGAAATGGTTGTTGAGATGAGCGGCTTTATGAAGCAGACCCGAGACAGCCTTTTGAATCTCTCTGGTGCTTTTAAACAGCTCAATGAGGGGTTCAATTCCGTTTGTGCCCAATTTAATAATAAAAAATTACTAACTGAGTCGCCTAAACGTAAAAAAACCAGCTCAGCGGCAGTTAATACGGTCACGGTATCCACCCCAAATCCGAACTTGGTGGCTGCAGCAGTCTCTGTTGACACTGTGGTAAGTGAACCTACTGCGCCTATGGATACAGCTGTTTTAGGTGAAGTCACTGCTTCTCGAAGTCGGGTGGTAAAAAAACCTTCAGTGCCGACTACGGTGCCGACCGTACCTATAGGTACAGAAGTTACCGTTTCTGGCTCTCAGCTTAGTGAGGTGCAATCTGCTGCTGGGGGTCGTAAGAAATTATCAGTTGTTCCACAAAGAAAACAATTATTTGTTTCGAGATTCACTCCAGATACCACATCTGAGGATGTTTTGGAATTTATTCGTGAAAAATTCCCATCCGAGAATATTTCAGTGGAACAATTTAGATTTTCATATGCTCGTAGTATATCGTCGTTTAAAATATTTGCTCCGCCTGATGTGTTTAAGGTACTACTTTCTGAAAGCTTTTGGCTTAATGATGATTTAGTAATAAAAGAATTTGTTCCCAATAAACCGAGAACAAATAACAGACCGTCCACGGCGCCAAAAAACTAAAAAGTTTATTTTTGGCCTATCAAAATGTTAGGGGACTAAATATGAAGCTACCCAAGCTTTATGCTGACTCCTCTGCATTTACTGCTGATATTTTGGCTTTTACGGAAACTTGGTTGAAGCCAGAGATATCTGACAATGAAGTTCTTTCAAACAATTTTAATGCCTATAGGACCGATCGCTCCTCACGTAGGGGAGGCGGTGTGCTGATTGCCGTTAGCACTAGCCTAACTTCCGAAAGAATTCACTCTGATACTCCTAATGAAATTGAATTTGTTAGTGTGAAAGTTTCCTTGCAATCATTCTCAATATTTGCTACATGCTCCTATATTCCACCTGGCTCTGATTTAATAATTTATGAGCACCACCTGTCTGCGATAAAATCTGTTCTATCCCTTCTTTCTAACAGTGACCTTTTGATTGTTTTGGGTGACTTTAATCTCCCTGGTATTTCTTGGTCTCCTCCTACTGACTCACTAGTCGCTATACCTCTATCCGCCCATGATTTTGTTGATGGTCTTCTAGAATTATCGTTACAGCAAGTAAGCTTTATACGGAATTTATTAAATAGACAACTAGATCTTGTGTTTGTTTCAGACCCGTCTGAAGTCACGGTATCTAGAATTGACGCTCTTGTTGTACCTGAAGACCAATATCATCCAACAATGGAATTGACAATCTGCCTCCCATGCGTTGATACCCTCTCTCCTTTAGTTTCTCAAACTAAAGTGAGATGTTTCCGAAAATGTAACTTTAAAAAGCTTAACGACATGATTTCTCAATATAATTGGACAGAATTGTACAATTGTATGGATATTGAAAGCGCCACTGAACACTTCTATATAGTGTTAAATACCTTTTTTAATGAATGCGTTCCTGATAGGTTTCCTTCAAAGACAAACAGGCCACCTTGGTTTACCAATGCGCTTCAAAGACTTAAAAACCTTAAGACAAACACTTATAAAAAGTATAAGAAATCGGGTAAGCCATCTGATTTTTCGAAATATGTGGTGGCTCGATCGGATTTTAATGTTCTTAATAGTCATTGCTATTCTATGTATTTAAGTCGATGTAAATTTGAATTTTCAAATGATCCGAAGCAGTTTTATAACTTTGTCAATGCCAAGCGTAAGTCGTCAGCATTGCCTTCATCGGTACGTTTTAACTCAATGGAGGCATCGACGGATTCTGAAATTGCTGATTTATTTGCCGAGTTTTTCCAAACTACTTATAGTTCGGCTGCTTGGTCAAATTCGAACTACCCTAATCCCTTAAATAAGGCAAATTGTATCTTTACCCCTGAAATTACGGAAATTTCTCTCGTAAGAGACTTAGAAAAAACAACGCCAACTTATTCTCCCGGTCCTGATGGACTCCCCGGGTGTGTGCTTAAGTTTTGTGCGTCAACCATATGTAAACCGATTCTTAAACTTTTTAATTTGTCTATTTCATCGTCAGTTTTTCCTACTATCTGGAAGGACTCTTTTATCATTCCACTTCACAAAAAGGGTGCGAAGGCGGATGCCCAGAATTACAGAGGTATTTCTAAATTGTCGGCAATTCCTAAAGCATTTGAACGTATTATTACTTCTCATTTGCAACATTTATGTTCCTCGCTAATATCACCGTGTCAGCATGGTTTTGTTAAGCGAAGATCGACTACCACCAACCTTCTGGAATTGTCATCTATTGTAATAAATGGATTTAAGAATAAAATGCAGACTGACGTTATATACACTGATTTTAGTAAGGCCTTTGACTCTGTCAACCACTCTCTTCTCTTATTCAAATTAAATCAGCTTGGGTTTCCATGTAATCTATTAACTTGGATTTCAAGTTATTTGAATGGTAGGACTCAGAGGGTTATATTCAAGAACGCTGCCTCAAAACTGATCTATGTGACATCTGGAGTGCCTCAGGGTAGTCATTTGGGCCCTTTGCTGTTTACTTTGTTTATTAACGATCTTCCCTCTATCATAACACACTCTCGTGTACTAATGTATGCTGATGATGTTAAGCTTTGTTTATCACATAATGATATAGCGTCGGGTTTCAACTTACAGTCAGATATTGATTGTTTTCAGGGATGGTGTGAGTATAACCTTTTAAATTTGAACTGCCTTAAATGCAACGTTATGACTTTTCATAGAGGTACTCCTACTTTTGTTAGTTACTCTCTTCAAAATACGCCACTCGACCGTATATCTTCAGTTAATGACTTAGGCGTTCTTCTGGACCCAAAACTTAAATTTGACTGCCACATAATGTCCACTGTCAGCAAGGCCATGAGTGTTCTTGGGTTTATAAAGCGTTGGTCAAAAGAATTTGATGACCCTTATACAACCAAATTATTATTTACCTCCCTTGTCCGTCCTATTTTGGAATATTGTTCTTCGGTTTGGAGTCCACAATACCAAGTGCATATTGACCGTATTGAGTCGGTACAAAAAAAATTTCTTCTTTTTGCCCTTCGTAGTTTGAACTGGGATCAAAACATAAGGCTACCTTCCTATCAGAGTAGATTACTATTGCTTAATTTACCTACCCTTGCAAATCGTAGAACAATGCTTGGTACTATTTTTATGCAAAATCTTATAAGAGGTGATATTGATTCTGTAGAACTTGTAAACCGCCTAACTTTCAATGTTCCTGTTAGACTAACACGAAATTATTATCCCCTAAATTTGCCACGATGTACATCTAATTTTTGTCTGCACGAGCCCTTTCGCGTTCTATGTAATAATTATAACAACCTTTATCATTTAATTTGCACTTCAACTTCTATCCCGGTATTAAAAACTAATATTTTAACTCATTTGCTTCATTCTTAGATGCTTCTTTTATTTTCATTTGTGTCCCGTCTCTATTTGTTTTTTGTATCTTCCTCGCGAACTCGTATTTTTGCCCAAATTGATAAAAGGGCCCCGCGCGTAACAAGCACGTGCTTGGTGTCGTTGGGCCACTTGTTTGTACTGCTCGTAGTGCATCAACGTCCATCATTAATAATATCATCTTCAGTAAATGAAGAATTTACTGGTTCTGGGTATATGAGACTACAAAAAATACCACCAAACTATGTATATTGGGATAATGTTAATGAACTTGTTGAAAGATTGCAAGTTTTAATGGCATCGAGAGCTGCTGGTAATAATAACCATACTAATAAAATTCTTTCAATAATAGAAGAATTGCGGGAAGCAAAAATAATATATTATTATCAAATAAAAACAATAACTAAATCATTTCAACTACGAAATAAAAGAGTATCAGAGCTGGAAAGTAAAGTAATAAAAATGATAACTCAAATGGAGTATATACATAATTCAATAAAAGAGTTTGTTGATAAATTGGAAAATTTTAACAAATTCATTAACAAACATTTAAAAAAACCTCCACCAATCATTCGTTCTGGTCAGACACAAATAGATGGAATAATACTTCGGAAAAGTCCATTTGCACATCGTGAAAACGAAGAAGTTTTAACAATTAATGTGGATCATACATAAATATACCACTCTTTCATTATTTCTTTTATAATTAAAATGTCAGTTGATAAGTTTGGTTGTTTTTTAAATGAGAAAGAGTACTCAAGAGATATAACAAAAGGTCTAGAAAAATTTTAAAGTATACTTAATGATTATGATGGACATTTAAATGTTCAGAGGAAACGATTTAAAAATTCCCTACCACCCATTCATGAAAATGATATTGCAACAAAGATTTATATTGATGATGAAATAAGTAAACTAGTACAGAACACATCTAATGAAATTTCTAAGCAACCGCAGAAACAACAAATCTTTAGATTAAGACCTCGAATCAATAATATTGAGGGAAAAGTGAGTGAAATTTCTAAAAACTTTTAATAAGGTAGTGGAGGATATAAATGAAATAGAAAGTAACATTTTCAATTATATAATTGTACCAACCTCAGTTTTAAAAGGTGAAACTGAATCTTTAGAGAAGAAACCATTTATACCAGATAAAATAAAGCTATGAGTAAACGAGATATTGTAAATGAGTTACATCGCCCATCATTCAAGAATTTCCCAAGACGTAGAGTTATATTAATGATTTATGGCAGGCTGATTTGGTTGAAATGGGGGCATATGCATCATCAAATAAAGGCTATAGGTATTTGCTAACAGTAATAGATAAATTTTCTTAATATGGATGGGGTGAAGCAATAAAATCAAAAAATGCAGAAGAAGTTACAAAAGCAATGGAAAAAATAATAAAATCTGGTCGGGGAGTACCAAAGAATTTACAAACAGATAATGGAAATGAATTCTATAATAAACAATTTAGAGTGTTGATGAAAAAATATGAAATTAATCATTACTCAACATTTGGTACTCTTAAAGCATCTATTGTGGAACGTTTTAATAGAACATTTAAAGAACTTATGTGGCGTGAGTTTAGTTTTAATGAATATACAAATATACTTGGCTTCAAATATACAAAGAGTTGATTAATAATTATAATAACAGGAAGCATAGAACGATTAAAATGAAGCCTATTGACGTCAATGCTAAAAATTAAAAACAGATTTTGATGATATACAATCATCTAAAAATATTTACAAATGGGGACTTTGCTTGTGCGTTGGTTGGGCTTTTCGATATCAGAAGATAGTTGGATTCATAAAAACGAAATTCTATGAAGAACAAGTGAGGCATAGAACAATTAAAATGTAGACATTGACGTCAATGCGTGAAAATAAATTATGTTTCTTCACAATCACGCAATTCCTATTTATAAAGTGTGAAGAAAAGCATGTACAGATAAGAATTTGAACGGAACTTGATTATGAGCTTGTGCGTTGGCTAGACTAAAAGAGTATATACAGATAAGAATTTTGGGTGGAACTTGATTATGTGCTTGTGCGTTGGGTAGGCTTTTCAAAATCAGAAGATAGTTGGATTCATAAAAACGAAATTCTATAAAGAACAATTAAAATGTAGACATTGAAGTCAATGCGTGAAAATAAATTATGTTTCTTCACAATCCCGCAATTCCTATTTATAAAGTGTGAAGAAAAGCATGTACAGATAAGAATTTGAACAGAACGTTATATATTTATATATACAAATCTGGAGGATATAAAGGCGGAAGAATTACAAAAAGTATTCAGTTTCCATCTATTCGTTCACGCAACTCAATTTCGGATCGTTTGCTTATTCATTCGTTCGTTCGTTTGTTCGATTGTCAAAAAAAAAACAAAATCAAAAAAAATTAAAATGACGGCTTTTATAATATTTTTTGTAATACTTTCCCTCTTTAATCCGATGGTGAAAATGGTACCACTCCCCAATGAAATGACTTTAATTGAAAACCCATCGACCACCAATAATTCGATTGGGTTATTTATCAATGTTCCAAAACTAAAAAAAATCATTAAAATTGACTTAAAATTTGAGATCCTAGAGGACAGACATATTTTTATGGATCTCATAACCAAGACAAGTGATGAAAGTGAGAAGCCAAACTTAAAAAGTGAACTCGATATTAAAATATTTAATGCTATTAATGGTAGCATTAATGAAAAAGTCTTAACAACAAGTACAAGTGCAAGCACAGTTGAAGAAGAAACAACTAGATCAACATCTACTACAACTACATCTACCTCAACTACAACAAGTACAACTACACCTACAATGAGAAGGGGAATTCTGGAGGAGGAGGAGGAGAAGGAAGAAACAACAACTACAACAGCAGCAACTACATTAAAAAGAGAACTTCTGGAAGAAGATACAACAACAAAAAAAAACAGCTACAAACACTACATCTGAAACAACTACAATTCCACCCAGTTTTTTTGATTTTAATAGCGAAAATGAAAGTGTTGATCACATAGAAAAAAAAAAAACATAGGAGATGAAAAATCAGAAAAAATTAATATGGGTATAAATGATAGTGAGAGAGAATTTGAAAACGTAAGTCGAGCACCAACATTTAGTAATACGTCACAAGAATTAGTGTTGGGGATCAGTGATAGTGATACAGAATTTGAAAGTGTAAGTCGGGTTCCAATAAAAAGGAACACTACTCATAAATTAAAAAGCACTGAAAACAACTCACAAATCGAATTCACAAAGAGAGGTATAATAGAGAATTTTAAGCAAAAATTAGTTGAAAATGAAAGGAGAATAGGAGGGCATATGGATTTAGGAAGAAGGGGTCTAAACAGATTCTTTACCGTCCAATACAAAACTGCTACAGTAGGAGTTAAATGTCATTACAATAATATTTATAGAAGAACACATACTAGGTGAAGTCTAAGTAAATCTAAGCGTATGAATTTAAAATATTTATCTAGTCGCCACCGCCACCAAAAATCTAAACGCAATACTAATACCCCCTTAGCAACTTTAAGAATTAATTGTTTTGAATTTGCAGAAGTTTTATCCCAAACAGTAATTAATGCAGAGAGACGAAAAGATAGGATTGTTTATGACAAAATATTGAAAGATGCTGATCTTCTCTCCAAACAAGAGAGTAAAAGAGAAGAGATAGAAGAAGAAGAAACAGGTTATCTTAATGATGGTCCACAAATCCATGAAATTGAAATAGAGGAAGCAGAAAGAATTAATGGGATATATTTAAGAAAGAGAAATTTAGCAGCTCAAATGATGGTCGAATATTTAAATAAAAAAGAAAGTCAGATTAGCACAGATATAATACCAATTAACGATATTAACGACTTCAAAATAACTAATAGTGATATTATATCATAATCTGATTGAGTAGGGAAATATGTTTGTTCTTGCAGAATATAAAAATAGAAGATGAAAATAATAATTCGAGTATATTAAAAAAAGGTGAGTTTAATATATATATATATATATATATATATTTTCAGAACTCCAAAACATTAATAAAAAAGAGGTTGGCAAATTTTCTCTTAATTTGTGTGATGATGATGATGATGATTTTGATGATGATGATGATGACCATGATACAATCCTTTATGATGATGAAAATCCGGAACCATGTATTCCAAGATCATCCAGTGAGGATGAAACTATTCTTGTTGAGGGTGGTATAGATAACTATGTTCAAACTATACCGTTTAATTTAGATGAAGATAATGATAAATACATTAAATCAATTCCTTTAAGTAATGATGACAACAAAGTGTATAGATTAGAGGGTGGTATAGATAACTATAAACAAACTATACCACTAAATATAGAAGAAAGTAAGCAAATTGAATGTAATTCAAAGAAAATATTGTAATTCTTCTGTTAAATTCAAATTTTATCATGTTCTGTACATTTTCATAAATTTTAACATTAACCTGTAAGTAAAAGCGATGTTTGTTCTGTCTTATTTACAATTATAGGTTATATTTATTCATTTTTTTTTTACAATCTAGTAAATTTAATTCTAGTTCTGTATAAAACATTTCAAATTCACATTCATCTATATTTTTCTTAAATTTTTCTATTTCAATCTCTTGATAATTATTTCTATTAGGACAATTCTCTATTTCTTTTATTCATTGTTCATAAACATAAATATTTGAATCTATTTCATTAAGTTTATTTTCTAATCTTTTTTCTTCTATTTTATAATGTCCATATTGTAGTGTATTAATTTTATTGTTTTGTATAAGAACCTTTGTGTCTTTATGACTGAGAACTACTTTTTTACATTTAATTGTTGATAAAAGATGATTTTTAGATCTAATCATTGACATAGAGCCTACCACTTCCTCTTCCGAAAACAAACATTTCTTAAAACTATTAAAAGTTAATTGATCTATTGCCTTTCTTTTAACACCCTTTGATTTTTTCACTGTTTTTTCAGAGCTGTCATTACTATTAGATGTTTTAAAGGCATACATTTTTGATCTCAAACTAACAAATTCAGTCGTAGGTCTTCCATTGAGTTCATCTTTAAAAAAACCCAACCTTTTTTTATTAGTTTTAGGAAAATAATAGAGATTAAGTAATTCATCAGAATAATCTGATGTATCAAACTTCATCTCAACATCATTCTGAATATCTTTATAAAAATCTTCAGTGTTAATAGTATATATAAAAGAATCTGTATCCATATAATTTAATTGAACATTTTCATTGTATTTAGGTTTGATATAATTATAATGAAAATCATACATTTTCCATTTCGATAAATCTAATACAGCAAAACCTAAATATAAAGGTTTGTTGTACAACACATTTAATCTTTTCATTTGAAAGGCAAAGAAGTTTTCTGAAAACTGTTTGACACTATGGAAGTTTGACTTTGAAATAAGAGATCTACCACAATGCCTTTTTGGACCAGAAGAATCGGATGGTGAAGCACTTTCCCATTCAGTAATTAATTTAATATTAACGCGCTTATCGACATTTTGCATTGTTTTTCCGTAGACAGCATTATTTAAAAGTTAAAAAAAATCTTTTTCAAATGTATTTTTTGCATTAGTTCTATGGAATGTATTCAAATCAATATATGTTTTTAGCCAAGGCTTCTGAAAGAAGCGAAGACCTCTATGAACTTTTGTTAGAATTAATCCATTTTCTATGCACTGTTGAAGATTTTTATAATGAATTATATATTTTTCTTTATCCCTTAAATCAGCAATTAATTTTTTTATTTTGTTTGACTTTGTTGGTAACTGATTATTACAACAAAATGGAAGATCATTGTGTTTATTGTGCAATTTTAAAGGATATTTTAAATCTACCTCAAAAATGTATCCATATTCACTATCATCTGCAATCTCTGTAATGTTTATACTATCAAGTTCCCCCCTTGAAATCCATTCAAAACCTCCATATGGTAAAGATTGTGACATAGCCCAACCATATAAATTATTTGCATCCAAATAAATCAAATATGACGATTTTTGAGTACTATCAAAATTCTCAACATATTTATTATTTGCTTTGGCATATCTACATGAACATTGTACTAAGCCACCACGAATACCACTTTGAATAAATTTATACTGATCTATATCAGTTAATAAATCTAGTTCAATTTTAGTACATTTTAACATAGCTTCCCATGATAATCCTGGTGTAGTGAAAAAATGTGCTGGATCAAGTGAATAAATTTTACTACAAAGTCTTCGAAAGTATTCAAAGACATCAGACATTAATAAAACATCTGTTTTTAAGTATAATTCTAAATAATCTTTAAGATTATTGCAAGAAAACTTATTCCATACATTTTGTGCGTGAGTATAATTTTCAATTGAACATTCATTTTCGGTTAAGGAACTATAGAAAGCTTCTCTAGGAGGTAATTTACTTTCATTTAATTTCTCAACTGAATCTAAATATTCATATGGAAATACACCCTTTCTTGGCATTAAGTTGAAATGATTTTCATTTGGGAAAAATGATCTTGTTATATACATTTGTTCACTATCAAGATTTGAAGCTAATGTATCTAATGCAGAAGGCATAAATCGAAACGAATCTAGAAAACGGAATCAAAGTTATCACCATTACTTAAAGTTATAATTTTTGAAATTGATATATATTGTTCCTTATTTAATGGAATTACCTTTATTTCACCAGGTATGATTGCCAAATCTTTAATAAATAGATAACAATCATACCTGGTGAAATTGTGGAAGAAAACAGGAATAAATTTTGGAACTTTATATTTTAAATTGCACTCATTATGTGCTGCCCCCCTAAATTTTCCTGTGAAGTGACAGTGACCCCTAACTCTGTCCAATAAAAGAGGAGTGTTGCATATATGAAAACTATTAGATTTTTGGAAATCATCTTCTTCAACATTTGACATTATTATAGAAACAGGTTTTGAAATATAGTTTTCATATATAAAAGTTAAATTTTCTTTTAAAAATATCAGGAAATTCATTCCCAAGTTGAATATAATTTCTAAAACAAACTTATCTAAACTGTTATCATATGCACACTTTATATAGTATGCATATGAAACAGGTCTATGTATATTTATAATATTTAAATTTAATGTTTCGTTTTTATTAATTGGTTGAAGGATGCATTCAAAGTCAGCGTAAACTGTGAATGGGACCATCACTTCCTTTTGAACATTTGTGTACCGTAAAGTGGCATCCTTCATGTTGGGTAAGCGTGAGACTTTTTTCCCACAGACTTCTGAATGCCGGTTGGCAGCATCTTCACTCAATGAGTAATTTAAGCAAATTTGACAGAACCATTTCTTTGATTTGTCTCTCGAAACTTGAGAGGAAACCAAACTAAAAAAAAAAATAAACACAAGAAAAAAAATTTTTTTTTTTTAAGTATGAAAGCAAATAAATATTATGAAATTTAAAAACAAAAACAGAAAACAAGATATAATAATGATATGATAAAACAACTTACTTTGAGAGATTTTTAATCCAAGTATAGTGTGCTTTACATCCTTCCTCCAGTATCAACATATTTATATAATTTCTCCTCACTTCAGGGGAGTAAAATATAGGTCCGAATATAAGTCCATCGTCGAACCGGAAAAGTGTAATATTTATATCTTTATTTATTTCCATAAATTTCTATATATCCACAGGCTTAAGTGGAAATTGCAATCCAGTTAAATTTAGTGTGATCCCATTGACTTGAATGAGTTCATCAGTTATATTGACTTTATAGGTTGTGCATCTGTTCGCATTCTTATTTAGATTACTTAATTCTGCGATTAAGCTCCATTTAAAACAATATTCATCATTTGTGTTTTTTACATTTATAACTGCTTTTTTAGCTTCTAAGCAATAGGGTAGTTTTATGTAAGGTGATCCTCTTAAAGGTGAATATTCATTAATATTCATCTCCAATCGAATGAGATGAAGCAAAGTCCATCCACTATCCCTTTCTTGGAATTCTTCCATCCTCGCCAAAATTTTTTCCATGTGTTCCTTATATTCATTTTCTATATTGGAGTAGGCACTAATTATTGTCATCTTACTTTAAATGACTTTATTTCAATGCATTCCTTTTCTTCCTTCAAAAGTCCGTACTCTCCAAAAAGTTTTATTTTCACCGATGAATAACTTTCCAACAATGGATGCAAGTGAGGTAGAAAAGCTTCTCCTGCTTCCTCCATAAATTGTGTTGGATAAATTACATCATTGTTGGTGTTTTCATATAGGTAGTGAACAATCTTTCCTTGGAATCCAGAACTGATTTTTTTAATCCTTGAATCCACTGGTTCAACAACATTCTTCTTATGTTGCTCCGTTCGCAGATGATGAGTCCACGAAATGTTACCCGATAGGGCAATGTTGCACTTTGCACAACACTTATTCATTTTTTTTGTTTTGATTTTTTTTTTGTTTTTGGAAGTATTGTATTGTTACTTGTACTTTTCACTTCGTTATACTTTACTTTAACTGTAAAGTATTTTACGTTTTATCAATATTGATATTGATTTACACAACACAAATCTGGGTAGTTCCCAATTCACACAACTTTACTTTACAGTTAGTAAAGTATTTTATTTTTTATCAATTTGATAAGCTCACACAAATCGAATTCGGATGAAACGTAAATTAACTTTACTTTAGCTTTGAATTACCGGAGGGTTCACACGACGATTCTAGATGGTTCACTCAACTCAATTAGTTTTCTAAAACTGAACTACTTTCCACATTTCTCCTTAACACATACATTTTTGAAAACTTAGAAGGCAACCGTTTTCTCTTTCTATAAGCGCATGAGAAAAAATTTTCAAATATGATTAATTAAAAAAGTATTTGACTAAACAAACGATTGTGTTGGTTGTAATAAGTTTGTTTTTGTGTATATTCTGTTAGGAACCACCACTACAACCACCAACACAAGCACCACCACCACCAACACCCCTCTTACACTCCTACGCTTACTTTCACATCTAATGCTCGCTAAAGAGGGGGAGGTTACCGAACTCACGCTTGTTTCACACCACAAAAGTATGCGATCTAATATCCATCAAACCAACACCTTTTGATCTAATATCCCTCAAACCAACACCTTTTGATCACAAGACCGTAGACACGTTACACTAACAGATGTCAACTACAACCCTAATTGAATCAACAAAACGCCTCACGCTTGTTTCACACCACAAAAGTATGCGATATAATATCCCTCAAACCAACACCTTTTGACCACAAGACCGTAGACAGGTTACACTAACAGATGTCAACTACAACCCTAATTGAATCTACCCTATTAAAACTATCCCTAATTGAATCAACAAAACGCCCACGGATAACAAAACAACTTCCCTTCCTCCTCCTCCTCCGCTAAAATATAGTTTTACAAATTCATACGCATGACAAAACAACGTTTTTGTGTATATTCTGTTAGGAACCACCACCACCACCTCTACTACCACCACCACCTCCACTATAGAATTGAATCATTTAAGATTACCCTCCCCTTAACTTAATACAAGTTAGAAGCAACATAGTGACCTTCGTGCAACCATTACACTCCTACACACCCTATTCGGGTTAAGATCACTCTAAACAACCATAAAATCCTGCGCATGACAAAACACCCCTATCACACACACACACCTTTAGGGTGAGAAAATGACAAGACAAAACAAGACATATCAAAACACCCCTCTCTCACACCCCTACACACCGCGTGCAACCATGCGTGACTGATTAGGGTCACCCCCACCGCAAAGTGAGCCAGCTCCCGTATTACCTATCTACTGGAATCGTTGGGAACATCGATCATCGGGTCGGATCAGCACTTGGTGGAACATCTCCTTGATGTCACCGCAGACTCCGACTGCTCCTTCCCTGAAGTGGAAGAGCACGGCTGGCAAGGGCTGGTAATGCTGAGGCCCCTTGTCCAGCGCCGAATTTAGCGAGGTTCCTCGAACCTTGGCTGCAGCATCGAACACAAGCCGGACCTTACCGGGCTTGTTCGGGTTTTCGACACCAAAATGTGGCAAGTACCATAGCCGGTCGCTCGTCACCGCGACCTCATCCTGCTGCAGCTTCCTCGCATATCCTTTGGATACGTAATCCTTGATGATACGATCGTATTCCAGCGCCAACTGCCCGTTGGGCTTCAACTTCTTCTCGACGTTGATCAGCCGTCTGTGCGCCATCTCGTACCTCCGTGGCGGCACAGCGTAGTCGTCTTCCAGAGTAATCCCGTCTGGTAGCGACGCCCCACTTTCACCGTGGTATCTTCGAGGATCCTTTGTGCCCGCGCGTCATCGCTGCCTGCGACCTGTGGAGCGAGCTTCACACCAAAGCTTTCCATCTCGAAGTAGTCCTCCACCATCTTTTCCATCGTATCATCCATTGACACGGCTAGAAGGCAGGACCTCGGTGACGGCGTAGTCGATTGCCCACTTACTAGCCCAAACACAACCCATCCAAGCTCGGTTGCGGCCGCATACGGTCCCTCTCTGGCAAACCGCCTCGTCCTAAGTGGCAATCCCAAATGTCCATGGTCCAGTCCGATGAGCAACTTAGGCACCACGTTGGTGTAGGGCTTCATCGGCAGACGCGCATCCTTATGCACGCCCTGGACATCTCGTCGACCTAACGTCTGCATCGGCAGACTCAGGCTCGAAACGGAGTACACGTTTCTCAAAGCGTGGCGAGTGGGCTTCCCAGCTCCACTTATCTCTAGGCTCACCACGTTGCTGGGCTCTCTGCTGGTCTTCCTCAAAACCATTGTATATTCAACTGTCGATGTTCGCCTCGCACTCCCAGATCCCTCCGTAGCTCGTCATCGATCATCGTGACGGAGGATCCTTCATCCAAGAGCGCGTATGTGTCCACCTGGCGACCAGCTCCGTACAGCGTTACTGGCAGTATACGGAACAAAAGTCGGCCTCCCTCGCCGTCAACGCAGTTTAAGTTCCTCTGCACGGTCGCCTCCGCTGGCTGCGGGGCCCTTCTCTCCAGGCTGTTTTTGGGGACAGCCGACTGCTGGCTCCCCTCGTGGTCCCTGTAACCACCTCGTGGCGAAGACCTCCTGTCCGGGCCGCGTCTGGAAACTGCTGACTGCTGGTTTCCTCCGTTGTAGCTCCTGAAGCCAACTCGCTGCGCCGGCCATCTTCGCTCCTCGTCCGCGCCATGTAGCAGACGGTGATGCAATCTGCGGCATCCGTTGATCTGGCACTCGCCTTGTACATCGCAGGTTCTGGTCGTATGTCTACTCCGTAAGCATGTGAAGCATAGCCGATGCCTCCTCACCATGCTCCACCTACCCGGTGGCGAAGCTCCAATGAACTCCCTGCAGCTCGTCGCAGCATGTTGCCCTCCACAAATTGGACAGCCTCCTTGCCGATCATCCTGTTGATCGCATCCGTTCTGGTCGACGCTCGCATGCAGAACTCGACGCCTCGGCTCCTTTCCCTCGACGTCCAAAACCGTACACACGACGTTTGCGTACTCCTGCAGCCACGCTCTTAAGTGCGCTACAGTGGGAAAGGGCTCGATCGATGCAGCGTGCCTGGCCCAGTCTACTCGCTTGCTCGTAGGAAGCTTCGCCCCAAGCTCCTCCATTAGCGTTGGGTTCCGCAGCGCAGCTGCTCCGCCTTCGCTGACTGCAAGAAGGCCGTGAGGTTACTCACTCGGGTTGCGAAGGGAATGATCCTCGCCAGGTGCCGCTCCGAAATCGGCGGCACCTCTCGCACGCTGTTCAGCTGGCTGCGTATAAGCTGCTCCGGTCGGCCGAACCTAAAGCGCAGCTGCTCCATCACGGCGCTGACGTTCCCAGGGTGAATCAGCAGCGACTTCACTGTCTCGCGTGCTTCATCCTTCAGCTCCTTCAACAACCTCTGGTTGTTCTCCAAGTCTTTGCAGTTGTATGCTTGGGTCGTCTCCACAAACGCACAGTTAAAGATCGGCCACTCCTCGGGCTGCCCTCCAAATACAGGCAAGTCCGGAAGCCTCCTTTGCCCATACACTCTTTGGGATTCATTCGGCGTCATCGAGGCGTTGGACCCGACATATGGCGATGCTGTTGCCACGTAGTGGGTGCTCCCGCCCGGTAGCACGAATCCATGCGCTGTCTGCGCAACACTTGTAGCACACAGTGGCTCCACAAAATGATTGCTAGTCGTTAGCAATGGCGGTCCACTCCAAGATGGCGGCAGGGTGCAGGCCGCACTGCTTGCACCGACACCGCTATGTGAGACCGGCCCGACCCCGTTAGTTGAGGCCTCACCATTAGATGTGGCTAATGGCGGTCCGCTCCAAGATGGCGGCCGCCCCGACGCTCCACTGTTGGCGCCATCTGCGCTTGGGCCAACTGCGATTGGCGCGCAATTGGCGGTGCTCACACTGTTCAGGGCTTTAACCTGCTTCAGCTCCTCCTCCAACGCCGCAATCCTTTTCAAAAGGTCCGACGTGAGGGGCTGGTTCATCTCCCGCTCCGCAGCTGTGTCAGCAGTACTCCTCGGTTGGGACGCTACTGTAGTCACCGTAGTGGCTGGGCTAGAAATGGCCGTCGTCGAGGTTATGTTCACTCGCGGCCGGTTTTCTGCTGTACTACTCACTGGCTGCTGATCCGCTGGCGTGGCTGTAGGGGTGGCTTCCCCTCCTCTCAGCCGCGAGCTCCTCTTGGGGGAATGCTGCATCCTAACAGGTCCAAATACGGCGCTGCCTCAGCGCTCTCCAAAATGGCGGCACCTGTGCCTTCTGGCCGCTGCTTGGCGCTCCTTGCGCCTCCTGACCGCTGTCTGCGGTCTCCTTAACTGACGCTGCCTGCGTCTCCCTGTCGCTGACTGCGACTCCGTCCGTACCCAGTGTTCGGCGCTGTCTGCGCCCCTCTATGTCGCTGTCTGCGACTCCTCTACTGGTACGGGAAGTGCTCCTGGCAACTCTATAGCTGGTCGTCAAGCCGTCCTCCAGCGCAAGTTGCCCTTACACTCTCCCTAGGACTGCGAATAAAAGGAGTTGTCTTGCATCATATGGAGTTGCCTTTAACGACTACCCCACACGCGTAGGTCCGAAGAGAGGGTAAACTTCAAGGGCGGCGTGCGCCTGGTGTGCGTGCGGCGTGCGATCGGGGCGATCGTGGCAATCGTTTTATTCTGTTAACAATTCAAATCTGCCTCATACATTTCAAACTAACTTAATCTTACCGCAGTGTGCCCTCCTACGATTCACAAGACAATGAGAAGCACATTTTATGGCGGCATCCATTAGACCGATATTAGTAGGCCCGGACTTCAAGGGCCAAGAAATCCATACGAGATCGGATAAATTAACAAATACTAGATTTTCCTTACAATACTTATGCTACCTATCGATTACAATGTTCGACCGTCGACATCCCCGACCCCGTAAAGAACCGCTTCAATCAAATCCAAAACTGCAAGTTTTGAGACGGGCCGCAACATTGTCCGAGATAGGTCATTGTCGTTCACGCGCACAGTAGCGCGTCTGACGACTCCATCAGCTCCGCTGTAGACCTCCTCCACGATGCCCTTGCGCCACTCTAGTCTGGGCAAGGCAGGATCACAGACGAAGACCATATCGCCCTGGCGGATGGGCTCCGTTCTCCGGCACCACTTCTCGCGGCGCACAAGGCAGGTACTCCAGGACCCACCTCCTCCAGAAACGGTCTCGCAGCATGCGAGCAATCCTCCACTGCTTTCGTGTAGAACCCTCCGTGGGCAGCTCCGCATCCAATTCAGGCGTATTCGGCAGGTTAGCTGCTCCGTTGAACAGATCATTTGGCGTCAACGGCGCCTCTTGGTCCGCATCCACCGATGGTTCGTCCCACTGGATCTTCTACCTCCAAATCTCTCTCAACAACAGCTTCGCTGTAATCATCAGGCAGCACAGGAATCCCAATGGGTCGAACGTTGACATCAGCAGGCTCAAATACTCCCTCTTTGTAGGGACTCGATCTCCACTTAGAACGCTACTTGGCACTCGGTGATACTCCACGTTGAATCTGAAGTCGTCCGTGGCTACCTGCCAGCGCATTCCAAGGATCTTCTGCTCAGCCTCACCCCATCCGATGCTCTTGACTTGCCCAGGTGGTCCCAACGCCGCTTCCACGATGGGTGAGCTGGATGAAAACTGGCGTAACTCAAATCCAGCCTCCGCATGTATCTCCTTCACTCGGGTAGATACACTTATAGCTTCGCTGTCTATAGCGAAACTGTCCACATAGTCATGGACGTAGTAGTGGTCGATGATGGCCTTGACTGCCCTCGGGTCCGAATCCCGAAACTTCAAGGCATTCACCGTCTTTACGTAATGCGCAGCGCTCGCCGAGCAGGCTGCTCCAAAAGTCATTACGTTCATCTCGTACACATCCGGGTCTCGATCGTCGTTTCCATCTCTCCAAAAGAATCGTTGGAAACATCGATCCTCGGGTCGGATCAGCACTTGGTGGAACATCTCCTTGATGTCACCGCAGACTCCGACTGCTCCTTCCCTGAAGTGGAAGAGCACGGCTGGCAAGGGCTGGTAATGCTGAGGCCCCTTGTCCAGCGCCGAATTTAGCGAGGTTCCTCGAACCTTGGCTGCAGCATCGAACACAAGCCGGACCTTACCGGGCTTGTTCGGGTTTTCGACACCAAAATGTGGCAAGTACCATAGCCGGTCGCTCGTCACCGCGACCTCATCCTGCTGCAGCTTCCTCGCATATCCTTTGGATACGTAATCCTTGATGATACGATCGTATTCATCAACTGCCCGTTGCGCTTCAACTTCTTCTCGACGTTGATCAGCCGTCTGTGCGCCATCTCGTAGCTCCGTGGCGGCACAGCGTAGTCGTCTTCCAGAGTAATCCCGTCTGGTAGCGACGCCCCACTTTCACCGTGGTATCTTCGAGGATCCTTTGTGCCCGCGCGTCATCGCTGCCTGCGACCTGTGGAGCGAGCTTCACACCAAAGCTTTCCATCTCGAAGTAGTCCTCCACCATCTTTTCCATCGTATCATCCATTGACACGGCTAGAAGGCAGGACCTCGGTGACGGCGTAGTCGATTGCCCACTTACTAGCCCAAACACAACCCATCCAAGCTCGGTTGCGGCCGCATACGGTCCCTCTCTGGCAAACCGCCTCGTCCTTAGTGGCAATCCCAAATGTCCATGGTCCAGTCCGATGAGCAACTTAGGCACCACGTTGGTGTAGGGCTTCATCGGCAGACGCGCATCCTTATGCACGCCCTGGACATCTCGTCGACCTAACGTCTGCATCGGCAGACTCAGGCTCGAAACGGAGTACACGTTTCTCAAAGCGTGGCGAGTGGGCTTCCCAGCTCCACTTATCTCTAGGCTCACCACGTTGCTGGGCTCTCTGCTGGTCTTCCTCAAAACCATTGTATATTCAACTGTCGATGTTCGCCTCGCACTCCCAGATCCCTCCGTAGCTCGTCATCGATCATCGTGACGGAGGATCCTTCATCCAAGAGCGCGTATGTGTCCACCTGGCGACCAGCTCCGTACAGCGTTACTGGCAGTATACGGAACAAAAGTCGGCCTCCCTCGCCGTCAACGCAGTTTAAGTTCCTCTGCACGGTCGCCTCCGCTGGCTGCGGGGCCCTTCTCTCCAGGCTGTTTTTGGGGACAGCCGACTGCTGGCTCCCCTCGTGGTCCCTGTAACCACCTCGTGGCGAAGACCTCCTGTCCGGGCCGCGTCTGGAAACTGCTGACTGCTGGTTTCCTCCGTTGTAGCTCCTGAAGCCAACTCGCTGCGCCGGCCATCTTCGCTCCTCGTCCGCGCCATGTAGCAGACGGTGATGCAATCTGCGGCATCCGTTGATCTGGCACTCGCCTTGTACATCGCAGGTTCTGGTCGTATGTCTACTCCGTAAGCATGTGAAGCATAGCCGATGCCTCCTCACCATGCTCCACCTACCCGGTGGCGAAGCTCCAATGAACTCCCTGCAGCTCGTCGCAGCATGTTGCCCTCCACAAATTGGACAGCCTCCATGCCGATCATCCTGTTGATCGCATCCGTTCTGGTCGACGCTCGCATGCAGAACTCGACGCCTCGGCTCCTTTCCCTCGACGTCCAAAACCGTACACACGACGTTTGCGTACTCCTGCAGCCACGCTCTTAAGTGCGCTACAGTGGGAAAGGGCTCGATCGATGCAGCGTGCCTGGCCCAGTCTACTCGCTTGCTCGTAGGAAGCTTCGCCCCAAGCTCCTCCATTAGCGTTGGGTTCCGCAGCGCAGCTGCTCCGCCTTCGCTGACTGCAAGAAGGCCGTGAGGTTACTCACTCGGGTTGCGAAGGGAATGATCCTCGCCAGGTGCCGCTCCGAAATCGGCGGCACCTCTCGCACGCTGTTCAGCTGGCTGCGTATAAGCTGCTCCGGTCGGCCGAACCTAAAGCGCAGCTGCTCCATCACGGCGCTGACGTTCCCAGGGTGAATCAGCAGCGACTTCACTGTCTCGCGTGCTTCATCCTTCAGCTCCTTCAACAACCTCTGGTTGTTCTCCAAGTCTTTGCAGTTGTATGCTTGGGTCGTCTCCACAAACGCACAGTTAAAGATCGGCCACTCCTCGGGCTGCCCTCCACAAGGAAGTCACCTTAGTCACCTTGGTTCGCTCCTTTTAACATTATTCGTTAATGATCTTCCTCTAGTACTAACACTATGTACGCTGATGATGTTAAGCTGTATCAGCAATATAATGAGCCTCGACTTACAATCTGATCTTCATGCGTTTCGAACTTGGTTCAATGATAATAAATTAATCTTAATTGGCTCTAAGTGCAAAGGGATGACATTTTTTCGCGTAGACCCTTTCTAGACCGATTATACTCTTAGGGGTTATGAGTTGGACAGGATGACCTTGGTGTCTATATGGACTCCGAAATTACATTTTCTGACCGCATTACTACCATGGTGAATAAAGCCAGCGGACTGTTTGAATTGTTAAAACGGTGGTCCAAGGAATATAATAGCTCTAACGTCACAAAAACCTTGATCATTTCATTAGTCCGACCAATTGTTGAATACTGCAGCATAAAACTACCGTCTTACTCTAGCTGACTTCTTTTAAATAACTTACTCTTATTAGCCAACCGTAGAACTATGCTAGGTACCATGTTCATTCGGAATCTTATTCCTGGCGAAGTGGAGAGTGTCGAGTTCCTCTGTCATTGTAGGTCAAATGATGACATGCAAGTTATGTTTGTGCCTAACCGAAGTAGACACTTCCGGGTCACACCGCGGGACAAGGGGGTAATGAGCACTTGTCGCTGGCACGGGGACGCTTTGATGGCAGGACGATCGCGTCGCGGCAATGGTAACGATGGTTACTGCGATGCCGGACCACAGGCGATGCTGGAGCTGCGCTGAGGGTGAGCTAACGTGGTTAGCTGCTAGTTGAGATAGTGTATTACGAGCCCTATTCCCAGATGTAGGAAGTAGAACCGCGGAGTTAAGAGGTGTGTTGATAACTGTTTTATTCTTCATTTGGAACATGTTTATATACTACTTGGAACTCGGAAGTTTAGAGTAATGATTAGTGAAGTAAGCTATATTCTAAAGTTGGTCAGGGAATTATGATTATGGTAGCAGTTTGCGTAGTTGGCTTTGCGTAGTTGGCTGACACTGCAAAATGTGCTGACTGCATTGGCCGGTCAGTGTGCCGTTGAGTCGGTGAGACGGTGAGTTAGTGAGACATATAATATGCTGATCAGCCATTCTCATATGCAGTGGGTGCTACTGAGCGCCTGGTACTGTTCCCAACTTGGCTACTGCTTGATTTGTTGGGTGTGGTCATGTTGAGTACCTTTGGGTACGAACATTCTCCCCCCCATTGAGGGGTACCCTCAATTAAGTCGTGATGTTGGTCAGCCCTTGACCGAATTGTATAGGAAGCACCTAACAAATCATTGACCAAGGTGGATCTTTTCTTCAACTGCGGTTTGTGATTCAGGTCCTTCACATCTTCTTGATGCTGCTAACATTCCCCTTTGCGATAAAATTGACATTACCGTGGGGACTGAAATTGTGCTCTCGTAGAACTTGATCATTTGGCACGTCTATGGTATGTGGACCTTCTGCAATAAAACTAAGATATTTCTTGGTTAGGTTTGGACATGTTGAACCAAAGTCAGCCTTCTTGTAGGTTTTAAATTGATGAGAAGTCGGTTCTATATTCATCGGATTTTTATCTTTTGTTGGCTCATAAGCAGCGTTCGGTCCTGCAAAATCACCTCTGCCTTCTACCAGAATAGGGTTGATTTCCGTATCAGATGAGGTTTCTTTATTGAGATAACCTATGATTACATAACCAAGCCTAGTGCCTTGTGCCAAAGGTTTATTAGGTCCTAGTTCAAGAAGTTCACCGGTTATTACACGAGAATACACCTCAGACCCTAAGGTTAGGTCAATGGGTCCAGGTTGCCGAAAGTCAGGATCTGCTAATGGCAGTCCCTCGGGAATATTAAGATCGGTTGTAATCGGTACTGACGGTTGGTCTGTAATGACTGTGGGCATAATAAATACCTCTAATAGTTTTTCAAACCCTGATGTACATGATGAGAGCTTTAGTGTTGATCTAATTGCTGTTGATATCTTTCCTCCGATTCCAGATATTTCAATCGATGACCTTTCTTTAAGAGATAGCAGATCTGCCATTCTCCTTGAGATAAGATTCACCTGTGATCCACCATCTATTACAGCGCGACATGTTTGTAATTGACTGTTTGGCCCTTGTAATGAGACCTTGGCGGTCGCGAGCATGGTATATCCTCCTACGTGGTCGTAGCCTGCAATGGTTACTGCGCCGGCCACTGGATTGCTAGTCGGTCCTTTGTGTAACAGTGAATGATGCCGTTGCTGGCAGACTCGACAATTGGTCGGTGATCCACAGTTTTCAACCATATGAGCTGTAGAGAAACAATTTGTGCATGCTCCTATTTGAATAATGGCTTGGCGCCGTGTTTTGGGGTCCATTTCCTGGAAACGGCTACATGCTCTAAGATTATGTGGTCCTAGGTGACAAATCTTACAGCTCTCTTCGTTGTAAACTGACTGATGGCGTAGTGTTGCTGTAGGTTGAGCGCTTATCGTCTCCAGCATGCAAGCGCGCCGTTCAATAAACGTTAGTACACTTTTTAACGTTGGAATTTCCGTTGGTGCATCCGCTGAATTTTCCAGAGCAGCTAGAGACTGCTGGTCTAGTTTCCTTTTGATAATAAAACACAGGAGTGGATCCCAGGATTTTGTGCTCACATCGAGGTTTTTAAGAGTACTCATTGAGTTTTTGATAGTGTCATGTAAGGCCCTTAGTTGGCGCGAACAGCCGTCTATAGGCTTATAGTCAACCATTTTTGCTATGGCGGCGAATACTAGTATTTTTCCGTTCTGGTACCTGGCCTTTAAACGCAACCAGGTGTCGTCATAGCCACCCTGTGAGAAGGCTGTGTCTGTCAAGACGTTTCTCGCTTCACCACGAAGCGAACTCTGTAGAATATGTAGTTTTTGACTGGCCGAATATGGTTTATTATGTACCAATTCCACAAAGAGATCATGGAACCGTGGCCAGTCTAGATACTCGCCGTTGAACTCCGGAATGCTAATTGGCGGAAGTGCCAAGTTTAGGCTCATTGGCGCGTCGTTTTCCCGAAGCAGGTTCATTTCGTATTCCTCGTATAATGTGTGGAATTGAGCTAGCTCTGCTTCTGCCAGGGCTGCGGCCCCAGGTGTGCTGTCCAATTCGTCGTGGGCCTGCCTCAGTAACGCCCAATGCAGATCCAGGTGCCTTTGTAGGGCTGGGGTAACGGTTGGGGCGTTCGAGGCTAATGTTAATGATGACTCCAATTCGTTGCATCTTCTCTGCAACTGTCGGATCACCGTGTCAATTGCGGAATCTCCTTTGACTTGATCTCTTGTTGTGATCTTGATGTTGGCCGACGTTCGTCTCGGGGCCTTTGGAAGCCCGCTTTCAGTCGGCATGTTGTCCAGAAAGATATTCTGATATTTTTCGACCAGCTCCTTAAGTGCTACTAATCGTGAAGAGTACTCACTTCCAGTGGGTAATGCCGCTTGCTGGACTTCTTCATCTAGGTCGCAACACTGCTGCCAGAGATCGTTTAACTGATTTAGCTTACCGGAATAATAGCCGTCTCGGTGGCGTCGGTCGGCAGAATCCTTGCCATAATTCTTAATGAGCTGTTGGATTTTCCCTTGCAGCTCATTTTGGGTGTCTAGTAATCGATTGTGTAAATCGATTCTTGTGTGACTTGTTTCCTCAATGAATGAAGTAGACATATTGTGTGTCTTGGAAACAAAGAATCTTGTGAAGCTGGATGAAGCTGAGTATCCTGTGAAGCTGGATGAAGCTGAGTATCCTGTGAAGCTGGATGAAGCTGAAGTTCCTGTGACGCTGGAAGAAGAAGCGTATCCTGTGAAGCTGGATGAAGCTGAAGTTCCTGTGACGCTGGAAGAAGAAGCGAATCCTGTGAAGCTGGATTAAGCTGAAGTTCCTGTGACGCTGGAAGAAGAAGCGTATCCTGTGAAGCTGGATGAAGCTGAAATTCCTGTGACGCTGGAAGAAGAAGCGAATCCTGTAAAGCTGGATTAAGCTGAAGTTCCTGTGACGCTGGAAGACGAAGCGTATCCTGTGAAGCTGGATTAAGCTGAAGTTCCTGTGACGCTGGAAGAAGAAGCGTATCCTGTGAAGCTGGATTAAGCTGAAGTTCCTGTGACGCTGGAAGACGAAGCGTATCCTGTGAAGCTGGATTAAGCTGAAGTTCCTGTGACGCTGGAAGAAGAAGCGTATCCTGTGAAGCTGGATTAAGCTGAAGTTCCTGTGACGCTGGAAGAAGAAGCGTATCCTGTGAAGCTGGATTAAGCTGAAGTTCCTGTGACGCTGGAAGAAGAAGCGAATCCGGTGAAGCTGGATTAAGCTGAAGTTCCTGTGACGCTGGAAGAAGAAGCGTATCCTGTGGAGCTGGATAAAGCTGTGAGTCCTTCAGTGGGAAGGGGGTTGCTTGAGTGTGATCCTTTGTTGTTAAAGGATCACGTCGGGGTCACCAATGTTTGTGCCTAACCGAAGTAGACACTTCCGGGTCACACCGCGGGACAAGGGGGTAATGAGCACTTGTCGCTGGCACGGGGACGCTTTGATGGCAGGACGATCGCGTCGCGGCAATGGTAACGATGGTTACTGCGATGCCGGACCACAGGCGATGCTGGAGCTGCGCTGAGGGTGAGCTAACGTGGTTAGCTGCTAGTTGAGATAGTGTATTACGAGCCCTATTCCCAGATGTAGGAAGTAGAACCGCGGAGTTAAGAGGTGTGTTGATAACTGTTTTATTCTTCATTTGGAACATGTTTATATACTACTTGGAACTCGGAAGTTTAGAGTAATGATTAGTGAAGTAAGCTATATTCTAAAGTTGGTCAGGGAATTATGATTATGGTAGCAGTTTGCGTAGTTGGCTTTGCGTAGTTGGCTGACACTGCAAAATGTGCTGACTGCATTGGCCGGTCAGTGTGCCGTTGAGTCGGTGAGACGGTGAGTTAGTGAGACATATAATATGCTGATCAGCCATTCTCATATGCAGTGGGTGCTACTGAGCGCCTGGTACTGTTCCCAACTTGGCTACTGCTTGATTTGTTGGGTGTGGTCATGTTGAGTACCTTTGGGTACGAACAAGTTATATGACACATTATTTAGGGGCTCTTACCCAATTTATAAACAACTTTGAGCCGAGAGCTAATTTCCAAATAACTCTGACAGACCCGAGATAAATCCGTGGTAAGCTATTTCTGCCAACCAGGCCTCCAAATCATTCCCACCTAGATCAATTTCACGCAGGTCGAATCAAACGGATGCTGTAAACATCCAAACCGATATTGTAAACAATCGGATCCCTAAGCGAGCCCTGAGTCCGCTAACGTAAAATAAAAAAGATCCCCAAAGCGAGTCCCGAGTCCGCTAACTTAAACAAAAACTCCGTCCCTAAACTCCGATAATGTAAACAATTTCCGGCCAAGATTGGACTTCGAATTTAATTGGCAAATTGCATCATACTATTTTCCGACTCTCTTGAGTCATTCTCCTTATCAATTTTTGGGGATAAAATCTTTAAAGCCGAGGTTTGATTATTGATCAATAAACTAGAGAGCAGGCAGTCCGTTTTTGAGATCCGAATCGAGCAGTACAACAATTATAGAAAAAATACAAGAGCAGTGAACTAAATAAGTTTGACCTATTGTAAAATTGTAAAAGTGAATAAGTGATTGTTAAAAATAAAAATAAATTTTTTTAATCTAGAGAGAAACTTAATTTGCATGAACCTTTTAGACTGACTGTAAAAGATTATATAACCTTATTTCTTCTACTGACTCACTGCCTATTTTAAAATCAATAATATTATCCTACCTAGAAACTAATTAGTATTATTATTTGTATCTTGAATAATTGTATTTTGTCCTGCATGTATTTTAATTGTCTATGGTTATGTTGTCTTATCTATGTACGCAATTTCGTTTCTAACGCCCAAAAGGGAATAGGGCTCCGCGCGTAACAAGCATTACTTGGTGTCGTAGGGCCACTTGCTTGTACTGATCACAGTGCATCAAAGTCCATAAATAAAAAGAAGTTCCCTCTTAATTTGGTTTTTCATGGTCTTTTATATTTTTTGAGAGCAAAGATTGATGAAAAGAAAAGCCTGCACATCTAAATAAAAAGGCAGGGCAAACTTTATCAATTCTTATAAGACATAACTCGAACTTAATCCCAATCCACACTTGCATAGAACCAAAAATTAACCTTTTCTGGCTAATAGAAATATTTACATTTTCGAAAGAACTTTAAAGTAACTATGGAGTAGGATACAAAATATGAGTTTTTTTTCAAATCTAATAATTTGGATTGTCTTAATACATTAATCGGAAGAATACAAATTGGAATTTTGAATGACAATATATTGTATAAGCTATTGCAGTTGTTACAGTGCTCGAAAAGGTTAGTGCTGGACGAAATTAGACCTGCATAAAGGCAAACGCAAAGGTCGACGTGTATTTCTTGATTAAACGGTTAAATCTATGTATTGAAAAAGGAATTGATGGTCAAGAAGACCCAAACGAAGATAACGAACAAACATTATGGTAATGGAAATACTACGATCAATTAATCAATTAATTTAAGTCTGCATCGATAAGATAGCAATATTCTACCGAATCCCAGCCTAAATTACGCAGTAAAAAAAATAAGAAATTGCATTTATACAGAAATATTAAGGGCTTCAGGCTCTGAACACTATGGACTCCACACAGAGGAACAATATTCCAGTATCGGATGTACTAAAGCTACATACAATGTTTTTGTAGTGTACGTGTAATCAAATTCTTTTGTCCATCGCTTTGTAAAAGCTTACAAGCCCTTGGCTTTTTTTATTATTGCACTAATGTGGCTATTAAAGCATATTTTATGATCAAAAAGAACACTTGAAGTGGTAATGCGATCACCATCTTGATGTTCAAGACGATACGAAAGAAGGTGCGGGGAGGAGCTGTACAAAGTCATTAGTTTGCATTCGATATGCTTTGGGAAAATGAGATTATTAGAATAGGAAACATATTTTAACGTCATCGGCATGCATAGATCGTTTATGAAAAATAGGAAAAGTAAAGGACCTAGGTGACTGCCTTAAGGAACACCAGAAGTAATATTAAACAGAACTCGTTGGGTGTGGTTTGATAAAATCGACTCTATCCATTTCAGAAGGTTTTTTGGGAATCACAGGTAAGAAAGTTTAAGTAGTAGAAGAGAATTGCTTACCGGATCGAGAGCCTTACTAAAATCGGCTGTCGTTAATCGATACCTAATGGGCCCATGCTTAGAAGTGGATATAAGGGAACTGTAGAAGTGTGTCATCTGAAGTGTAATAAGGTGTTCCAGAAGTTTAGGTATAGCTGACAGTTTCGCCATGCCACGGTAATTTATAATGATCACTAGTGAACTTTTTCCTGTAGAGGAATCATATAAGATTCGTTTCAAATCATACGCAGGCAAGGAAAAGAGTCTCATAAATTAAAAATATATGTGATGGGATGTAAAAGATTATGCGAACAGTGTTTTAGAATGGTGAACGACGTCTGCGTGGCCTATATGGTTTCTCAAATTTTGCCTTGTTCTACTAATCTTCTTCCCAATAATTTCCTTTTGATTGTGAGAGTCTGTAAATTTGTCAGCTATTTTAGCATTTTCAGTTAGGACGTTTCCCTTGGTAACGAAAATAAATAACCCGGATGCAACCTTCCAGTTAAGCAAGGATCGGATCCTCGCCTAAGGACCAATAAAATGAAAATAACATTTTGATGGATTCTGAGTATTTTTTGCATCCTACGTCCACTCTAGGCGTCATAATTTCATCCTCTTTTTTGGAATGTTTCTTCCGAGGACGGTTCGTTGACTTCGTAAAGTTTGATACATTTTTAACATCCGATCGCATCCAAATTCCGCGAGTGAATTTCTTGGAATTTTGTGGATCAGTACGACTCAGAAATATTCCCAATATTGGGGGTAATATAATTGGGACGAAATATTAGCAATATCTAACCGTAATTTCAGGAAAATAGCAGTGACCAGCGACAACGTGCGAATCCTTAGAATTGTCGGAAGTATTTAGAGTCCTCCCTCTGCGCACTGCAAGGAGCAGGTGCTGCGTGCAGCGGTTAATTAGCGGAACATAAATGCCGGAACAACATTTCGTCAGTGTTTCCCCTGGATCATACATTTCTTCAGCGTCACGCCAGAATCTGCATTAAAGATTTCCACATCGTACGCCGCGTGAGGTGGATCATTCATCCTTGCCATGTCTCAATTTGTTTCATCAGCGTTAAACCACAAGCTGCCCCAAGGATCGCCAGCATCAACCCGCATGAGGTTCCACCTTACCAAATACGCACCACGATCGACGAGTCGGATCAAGTTTGAGTTCGGGCGAACATATCACCGGCGTCGATTCGGCGCGAACCCCGCAAGACCGCGTAAACACGACACCGCATCCCAATTGGAATATAAGTTCCAATTCTGGTTCCTAATTGCTCTAGTTAATTCTGGCCGGAACTGCCAATTCGTTTTTATATCGCTAGAGTAATTGTAGTTTTATTTCCTTATTCTAAACATATTTAAGACAAGTTTCACCGTACGATTCCTATTTAGACAGTATATTTGCGAGTGTGCTTACGACATAGTATGACATATATACACATAAATTAAACCATTCAAAGTTCTAAAGCGCACATTGATCGTCATCCGGCCTGCTGACTTCGTTGGAGAGTTCGTAAGTACGGCATAGCCGTAAGATATTTACATTCTTACACATATCTAAGTAAATGTTTATCGATATATACTAAAGAGGAATTATTTGCCTTTGATTAATAAAACGTAATCCGCCCAATTGTTTTTGAATAAGAGTATCGTATATCGATTACATGTGTAAAGAATCAGTAATTATTTAACGTAAAGTATAGATCCTCTTTGTTTTCTTTTGATAAACTTGTATTGAAACACGTTCATATAGAGAGTCGTTTTGCAAGAATAACGCTTAGTCTTTAGGATTTGTGGTGTGTTAGTGCTAGCACTTGTAGTATTTAAATTAACCATACTATCGTATTTGTTGTACTAAATGAAATTTAAGATGAATTAAGTTGTGATATTTTGAGGGCACCTAGAGAATGTAGCGCAGCGATTGTTTAAGGGTGGAATCTGATGAGACTTCACAGGTATGTTGGGTATAGAAGGAGGCCATTAGCATCTTGGCCTCCATCTTCGATAGGTACTCTCGCTCGTCCGAATGTTGGGTTAAATCTCCTATCGTTATCATCTTTCTGTCTACCACTGTTAGTTCTGTGACACTCTTGTTCGATCTTAACACAAACCCACACCCATCCCTGAGCAGGTCTGTCAAAACGTAGACATAGGTGTTAGGGTGGACAACGCTCATAGAGTGTGTTCTTTACAGAAATATATGGCGTCCAACAAGGGGACAAGCCCAATGCCTGATCAGGCATTTATCGTTTAACAGCCGAGCTTCCCGAAAATATTCCAATCCATCCTTTTCTGGTTAAATGGTAGTTTCAGTTGCTATTTTCATTTCTGACTTGGACTGATTGTACTCTTGATAGATTCGGAGCCGTACCAGCTAAAATGTTATACTTTTGTTACATGTTTTTCTATAAGTTCGGAAATACTCGAACATTATAGTTTAAAACATTCCATTTTGCTTATTTGATACCTTGGAATTATAGTTCTGACTTAAAGTCGGTTTTGTACAAAAATCGATATTTGATCTAGCTGAATAGATTCGGCTAGTTCCTCTTTTGATTGGTTAGACCGCAAAATACCATTTCTATAATTAATTCCGCAAGCATTTTCAGTTTACTCTTCAGGATAAGCCCCTCATATTTTAATGATATTTTCGAATTCCGCATTTCTCAAGGATTTCTCTCGTTTTGTCATTGTTGAATGAATATCTTATATTTCTATCGTATATCGAATTTTAACCTTTTCTCTTTTTATATTCGCATATAATATTTACATTTATACATTCCCTATTTCGAATCCCTTTAAATCATAATCTCCAAATAATTCTTCTCTGAGTTAAGTTAGTTCTTCAGTTTAGTCTTAAATCGTTTAAGAATGTCTGTTAGGCACAGCAACTAGAACTAAGTTTTTCTAGGAAGTGATGACTTAATGACGTGCATCCTCTGCAAGGAAGTAGTTTTCGATTTGGATTTAATTGAAACTGATTGCAAACATTGGTTTCTCAAGGCTTGTCTACAAAACTGGCTGCACGACATCAACACTTGTCCGACTTGTTCCCAGTCCCAGATGGAATCTAATCCTAATTCCGTTATGGTAAATCGAATGATGCCCAGATCTACCAGAACAGATAACCAGAACAATACAATCGTCTTTATGAAAGACAAGGTTAGGTTAGGTTTGGGCGGCTGTCGGACTATAGTCCGACACACTTAGACCTCAGTGCGTCCGTTGTGATACCGCATGATCTCGTTTCTTCCTTCTCTAGGGTCCCGTTTCTAGTAGTTTCAGCTTGTGTCAAGCTGATCAGCATGTCTTCCACCCGGAAGATTTAATAAAGGCACTTATGTTTTTGAGATTAATCTCCGATATTTCGGTAAGATCGTCGATGAAGGGGCGTCCTAAGTGTTTCAGTCTGAGCCTGCATAGGGCTGGGCAGAACAAAGAAGGTGTTCTACCGTTTCCACTTCTTCCTCATCCCTACAGCTTCTGCAGAAATTATTTTGCGGGGCTTTTAGCCTGCCGGCATGTGCGCCAAAAAGCCAGTGGCCTGTAAGAGCTGGAATCAACATGCCACACTCTGTGCGGCTGAGCTTGAGTAACTCCGAGGTTTTCTTGTTGTTTATCACAGGCCATGTCTGGTGAGAGATGCGACACTGTGGTGCGTTTTGCCAAGGGGTGTTGGCTAGTGTGTTGAAGTGGTTTTTTATGTTTAGCTTGCAAGTAGCCATGGGCATACCGACATTTTCCTCTCCTGGGAGGAGAGGCTTGGTGGTGCCCTGCTTGGCTAATTCGTCCGCTATGCAGTTGCCTACGATGTCGCGGTGACCCGGAACCCATATTAGGCTGATAGTAAACTGATTTGCCATCTCGTGGAGACATCTGCAACAGTCTGCTATTGTACGCTATACTTTTATAGCTTGGACCTCCGCCTGAAAGACGCTACAGTGGTCAGGGAGCCTGAATGACTTCCTGATATCTAATTGTTCGGAGTATACACCTCCGCCAACGTGTCCTTCTAATTTGGAGCCATCTGTATAGAAACAGATTGCGTCCGTCGTGCCCGGTCGGCCCTGTTCCCATTCCTCTCTATCAGGAATCAGGGCCTCAAAGGGTGTGTGACTATATTCAATGGAATTGCATAGATCCGTGATCTTCGGAATCGATTTATCATGCTGGAGAATTTTAGCATGGCCATAAAATTGGGCTTTCCACTGCCCTGTGTCCCTCAGACGAATAGCTGCCGATTTGGCCCTTTCCATGCCTGCTAAGTCCAGGCTAGGGAGGTTCAAGATCGCATTCAGCGCTTCATTCGGGGTGGTTCGAAGGGCTCCACTGACACACAAAGCCGTCATTCGCTGTACTTTGTTTAGAGGAGTCAGTATGCATTGTTTGTGCAAGGCGGTCCACCACAGAGCCACTCCGTACAGTAGGATTGGCTTGACTACCGCTGGGTATATCCAGGTAACTATTCTTGGGGACATGCCCCATCTTAGCCCGATTGATTTTTTACAGGAGTAAAGTGCAATGGTCGCTTTTTTGGTTCTCTCTTAGTTGTTTAAGCCCCATTTGAGACGTTTATCTAGTACTAACCCCAAGTACCTGGCGTGATCGCTAAAAGAGAGATTACAATTGTTTAAAATGGGTGGGTTAAGTTGTGGAATTTTGTACCTATTTGTAAAGAGAACAAGTTCTGTTTTCGAGGGATTTACCCCGAGTCCGTTCGCTATCGTCCATTCCGATAGTATTTTAAGTTTAGCGGTCATAAGATCGCAAAGTGTTTGTGGATATTTTCCATTAAAGATGATGGCGACGTCGTCTGCGTATGCCATGACCTTACAACCTCCTCCCTCCAGAATCCGCAGTAGTTTATATACTGCGATATTCCACAAGAGGGGTGATAGTACACCTCCTTGCGGGGTGCCTCTGTTCACTAGTCTAGTCTGAGTTGAGGTCCCTAGTGTGGCTGTGACCATTCTGCTTATCAGCAATTTATGAATAAGCCTCACCATTGGCGGCCCAACCCCTAGTTCTGTGAGAGATTCTGTTATAGCAGTGGGGAGCACGTTATTGAAGGCTCACTCTATATACAGGAAGGCGATCAGTGTGTATTCCTTGATGTTGAGTGATTTCTCGATGCTGCTTACCACCAAGTGTAGCGCCGACTCGGTTGACTTACCTTTGGTGTAAGCGTGCTGTGCTTCTGATATTTGTGTCGGTTCTACGGTGGCCCTTATGTGTAGGCTTATCATTCTTTCAAAGCTCTTAAGCACGAATGATGTTAGGCTTATTCGCCTAAAATCCTTTGCTGTGGTGTGAGTGGCCTTCCCTGCCTTGGGAATGAAAACTGTTGCTGTTGGTAGTTCTCCTACCGCCAGGATGGATTGGAAGATTTTTTTCAACCAGTTTCGTCCTGCTTGTTGGATGTGAGCCGGTGTTATCCCGTCCGGGCCCGGCGATTTGTATGGTTTGAAACTATGAATGGACCATTTCATGCGGTCTGATAGGAGTGGATCTAATTCGATTCCCTCTCCTGCTCCTCTTTCAGGAGGATGACCTGCTTGTTGGCTCCCCGGGAAGTGAGCGTCTAGGAACAGGTCCAAGGACTCTTTACTGGAGTCTGACCATGATCCATCTGCTTTTTGAAGATAGCCCAAAGGCGCGGCTGTCTTAGAGAGTATTTTTCTGAGCCTTTCGGCATCAGTTGTTTTTTCTATGTCAGAGCAGAAGGTCTGCCATGCCGATCATTTTGTTCTTCTAATGGCCTTTTTGTAGGAGGCTAGTTCATAATTGTAGTTCAGCCAATTAGTGTCCTCATTTCCCGCCTTTGCTCTGTTAAACAGGCATCTGCAGTTGGTTCTGAGGATAGATAGTTGTTGGGTCCACCAGGGTGGTTTTTTCCCTCCCCTTGGTTTCTCTGTGGGGCATGCCACTTTGAAGGCAGTGTTGCAGCTGAGGTTAGTACGACGAGATTCTCATGTGCTCAAAACGGTGTAGCGGACCCGAGTAAGGATAAATTGAATAAACGGAAAAGAATATATAATTGCACCTCTCGATCGTGTGTTTCCTTCTCGTAGTCAGGCACCAAGTCTAACCTAACCTTACCCCGGTCACATTGCTACTTCGGAGCTGAATGTGGACCCCCTTCCCGTTCGGTCCGGTAGTTTTTCTACCTCTGTAGTTTTGGGATTTGCGCGTGGACACCCTTCCGGGCTTATCCGGAATCCTAGTTTTTCCTACCTCTTCCGTTGTTTCGGGACTTGCGCGTGGACAACTTTCCCGCCTTATCCGCAAGCCTAGTTTTCCTACCTCTGTAGTTTTTGGGATTTGAGCGTGGACACCCTTCCCGCCTAATCCAGAATCCTAGTTTTCCTGCCTCTTCCGTAGTTTTGGGTTTTGCACGTGGACACCCTTCCCGCCTTATCCGCAAGCCTAGTTTTCCTACCTCTGTAGTTTTTGGGATTCGCGCGTGGACACCCTTCCCGCCTTATCCGGAATCCTAGTTTTTCCTGCCTCTTCCGTAGTTTTGGGATTTGCGCGTGGACACCCTTCCCGCCTTATCCGGAATCCTGGTTTTTCCTACTTCTTCCGTGGTTTTGGGATTTGCGCGTGGACACCCTTCCCGCCTTATCAGGAATCCCGGTTTTTCCTACCTCTTCCGTAGTTTTGGGATTTGCGCGTGGACACCCTTCCCGCCTTATCCGCAATCCTAGCTCCTTCGTCGTTCTGGGGCTCGTGCGCGGCCCCGCCCTCGTGCTACCTAACGCCCGCCAAGTATTCTCCCGGCTTGGCCTCGCCCGAAGGTCCAGCCCGGTGGATTTTTCGCCTCTGACACGAAGTACAAGACTCCGGCTAGCCCGTTAAGTCGTAGCCCAGGAATTGGACTCTGCATAACCAACGTCATCTGCCTTTTCCTCGACGTAAATAAGGACCTCCGGTGAAGACTCCCCTCAAAGCTACCCGTTCCCCTGTGGAGTGGAACCCTCTAGTCCGGTGTTTCGGTGATTTACAAATTTTCTTGTAAAGGACTCTTGGATCCGACTGAGATCTGTACCCCGGCCGAGAAAGCATCCTTACAATGTTTTAAAGTAAAATTAAAAATAATAAAAATACTTTTTACAAACTCAAAATTATTTTCATTTATGTTTTCCAAAGTCTCGAAGTTTTCAAAATGTCGGTTAAAAGGAACACATCCGTTTTCAAATATAATTCTATATAATCTTTAGGAGTGGAACATGAGAAATGCGATTAAACTTTAAAGCGTATTCATAATCTTCCTGAGAGCATTCCCTTTTCCGTTAAATTACTATAGAATGCTTCCCTTGTTGGGAAGGAAGTTTCCTCGAGTCTACTAGCGGAATCTAAATATTCATAGGGAAATATATCCGTCTTACGCATTAGTCTAAATTCTATATCATTACTGAAAAATGATTTAACAGTGTTCAATTAATCATCAACTACACTAGAAGCTAGGGTATTTAAACTTTATGGCATAAAGCTCTATGCATCGAGAAAAGGAATTTCAAAACTATTTCCACTTAAACCTATTATTTTTTTTGAGACACAAATAGAGTATTCCTTATTTATTGGTATTACGATAATTTCACAGGGAATCTTTCCTAACTTTTGAATAAATAAATGACAGTCGTACTTCGAAAAATTATGAAAAAATATTGGTATGAATTTGATAACTTTATAATCCATTTAGAGTTGGCTGCACTTCTTAAGCGACCTGTGAAATGACAATGATCTCTAACCCTATCAGTCTCTAAATTACAAATATTTATTGATCATCCAAGGCCATTCTCATAGGAACTATTTTGCGTAAATACTCATCACACAATTTAGGTAAATTTTTTATCAATGAATTTACAAAACTTATTCCTGATTTTTTTCCTGTTTCTAAAAGAAATTTATATAGTCTAGAACAGTGGTCGGCAGCGGGCTATCTAGTGAGCATAGGGAAGTGTTCTGCCCATCCTCTGCTCGCTCACGTATAACGAACATGTTCGTGTGACTTCGGCATGGGTCTTCAGGTCATTTTTTCTCAACTTCGGCGCGCTTTTTTGTTGCTGCGGCAGAGGATTTTAGTGCAAAGCAGAGAAACGTCTCGCTTCAGCACGCCGCGCGCAAACTTCGTGTTTGTTACACTCACACTAATGCAAGGCAAACTTGTAACGGTATGTGTGTGCCGACCACTGGTCTAGAATCAAAAGCTCACTTTATATAATAAGCATATGATACTGGAATATGTTCATTAATATTAAATAATTTGGGGCTCACATCATTTTTTGGTTCCAGAATGCATTCAAAATCCGCGTAGACAACAAATGGAACTTGAGGCTGATGTTGAACTTGGATAAATTCCAGTGAATTATTCTGGGGGTGCGGCATCTTTGAGACCTTTTTACTACAGAGCGTCTTGTATTTTAATGCAGCTTTCTGGGTTCCTGAAATATTTAAACACACATTCTTAGAAACAGAAATATATATAAATTATTTAATTGCTTAAAAGAGATAAAAATTAATAAAAGAATTTACCTTGAAATATTTTTAATGTTCATATAATGTCCATTTCCACCGTCTTCCAAAAACATCATATTGACTTGAAAAGGTTTTTGAAAAAGTAGTCCAATTATTTCCCTCGTCTCTTCATTATATCGGAAATCGTTTAATCTCATATGAGTATTGTTTTATACATTTTATTTCAAGCGGGAAAGTCAGCCCTGTGAAATCTAATTTTATTTCGAATTACCTCTTTGCGGCCTGTTAACAATTTTTAAGGCAAAATCAACGCCCGTTTAAAACAATATTGATCATTTTCGTTACAAGCGTTAACTATGGCTTTTTTAGTTAAAAGCAAACCAGGTAGTGGTATGAACCAGCCAGCGGTATATAATGATTCACATTCATTTCCAAGCGAATCAATTTTACAAGAGACCAGCCACAGTCTCTCTCCTGAAATTCTTGAGTTTTAGAAATTATTTACATGGTATATTCATGAAAGATACATTCTAAATCAGAATCTTTATTCATGATCGTCATTTTACTTAAAAAACTTTTCATTTAAATTTCTTCAGATTTATCTTTAAAAAGTATATACTCTGCAAACAGTTCAAAGTTTACTTTTGCTGAAGTATAACTTTTTAATAGAATGCTGAGATGAGGTGGCACTGACAATCCAGCTTCACTCAAGAAACTTTCAGGTAAGATCAAGTCCGATCCATCGTTTACACACATGTAATGCAGTATTCTTCCCTTGAATCCCTCACCAATTTTTTTGACTCTTCCGTCGAGGGGTTGAATTGCATTTCGCTTATGCAGCTACGAATGGACATGGACAAGAAACACTTGCACGATTGACAAAACTGATTTTGGTTATTCATTTTATTTTATTCTTTTTGTTTAAATTCCTTTTTTCTCGATCACTTTCTCACTTTTCCTTAAGTTGTGTTTGACGTAGTATCCTACTTCAAGACTATTTTGGTAGACTAACTATTGTCCACGATCATTTATAGTGTTTAAAGTGGACGTGTACGATAATATTGAAGATGAGAGGTGCATACTTAAGATAAAACTTAGGTAATTCTAGTAGGTTACATCGACTATTCATTGGTTAGAAGGAAGAGAAGTATTGATTTTGAAAAATATTTGATACAAGTGTAACCAGTAGGATACCGTCAAATCGATAAGGGAGACACAAAATCATAGAATAAGGAGAGTGTTGGTTAAGAGGTCACAAATAATTTGCTGCAGGTGAGAAAGGAAAGATCAGTTTTTATACACACCATCGTACTCAGGTAGCCAACAGGGGACAGTTTGGTAAAAATCATTTCGACTTTGGGAAAAATCAAAGATTTTCATTTGTTGAATTTCGAAAATGCGCATCTTGGGGTAAAAGAAGAAAATGAAAACCTATATAAAATTTCTTTATAAATTGTGTAAGCATATTTAAAAGTGTAGGACGGGATTGTGGGCTTAGGTAGACACCATGCATTCAGTTTAAATAAGTAGTTTTCTGAACGTATTTGACGGATTTCTGTTCAATGCACACTATGTACAACTCCAGTTCATACAATCAAAACTCTTTGAATGTGATGGAGTTAATATGAATACATCTATTCATGGAAATCATATGGCACCTGCGTGTGGAGCAATGATGCAGCCACCGAGGGAGTTGATACTTTGTATGCCATCGAATTTCGGTTTACAAAAAGGAAGCACTCAATATTATAAATATATACTATAATCTAGAAAAAACAAGGGAGAACACTAAAGTCGAGTACCTCGACTATAAGATAACCGTTACTCAGCGAAAGGGCGGTTTGTGGGCGTTAAAGTGGGCGTGTCATCTTTGCGTAACAAACTTGCACTGCGTACAAGGCTACGGAATCTAAGTCTGAAATCACAATTCTCTGTCTATTTACGATTTTTTGAAGTTTGTGGGCGGCTTGAGGGCGTTAAAGTGGGCGTGGCAAACTTTTTTTGGGTTAATCGATAGGTATTGATGAGGACAATACATTTCAGATGAAATTTTTATTCAAGCATAGGAGCCACAGTTTTCGGCGGCTTGTGGGCGTTAGAGTGGGCGCGGCACATTGCTGAAACACACTTCCGCTGCATAAGAAGTTTGGTAATCTGCAAGCCAAATCTCAATAGCCTAGCTCTTATAGTTTCCGAGATCTCAGCGTTCATCCGGACGGACAGACATACGGACAGATGGACAGACGGTCAGACGACAGACGGACATGGCTAGATCGACTCGGCAAGTGATCCTGATCAAGAATATATATACTTTATGGGGTCGGAAACGCTTTCTGCCTGTTACATACTTTTCGACGAATCTAGTATACCCTTTTACTCTTCGAGTAACGGGTATAAAAGTGAAAAAGATTAAATAATAAAGTAACACATATTCGCAATCCCAAAATAAATGAATTTATATATTATTATGCTACAAAATAAACTTCTGAATTTTTATTTCGAGTTAAAATTACAGGTACGGAGAATGGAAAAGATTTCCTTGCGACTTGTTGCGCGGTCGTGATTTCAACCCGTATTATGGGACGTGTTAGAGCAGCAGTCAGCCGTGAGGTCGTTGGCGTGAGGCCCATGATCTTGTCTTTATTGCGGTCAGGTTATAAAGAGGTGCTCATGAATTCCCTTTTATGACATGCTTATGACCCATTTGTGGAAAGGAGAGAATCTTAGACAATTTACCAGTTAAACGTTCTGGGGCAGAAACAAAAATGTGTGTTTGAAAATATTTCACATCTGAGAATCATTAACTTGTGAGATTTATTTTATTGAGGTTCGTTTGGTTTCTACATTAGTTTTACAATCAAAGGAAACCTTGTTCACCATGTTGGTCATGACCGGACATGTTCTTCTAAGATAACACCTGTGATAATGAGGCAAAGGGTACGTGATCACACCTTTCCCCAACATGATCGGAATTGTTCCTCTAAGATAACAACCTTTGGATACTATGGGTATGCGACCTTTCTTACGTGTACCTTTCTCACGTGACTATTAATTGTTCATAATGAGGGGAAGGATACATGATCAATATTGTCACATGGGGATGTGGGGGCGATGGGGGCAATTAAGTATGGTCTTTATGGACATGATCGTGATATTTTTATGACTTCAAAGCCCATTAAAGTCAGATAGTTTATTGGTTTATGGTAATTGGCATACGTTAATGAGTGGGGCGAGGTGGGGCGGGGTCCATTAGGATGCTAATTTTCACAGAATCCGTGTTTCCATAATACTCACGACACAACGGATTTTAACTTTATGTTCAGACTTAATAACAAGTTGAGGCATAAATTCACTTGACTTGCAGATTGTATTTTCCTGTGGGTTTGACGGTAGCAGCATACATTCAGCTTACAACAAACATTTTTTGAATTCCTCTTAGAATGGTTCAAAGACCATCTGTCGAAATAATTTGGAACAACAAATCGGCTCAGTCCGACAAATTTTGTAGGCCGATAAAGTTACAGTTCGTGAAGGAAAGTAAGGAATGGATTTTATCAGAGTACAATAATTTGGAAAAGGAGATTTCCAGTCTACAACTGTTCCAAACGATTACTGAAAGTACAAAAATTTCAGTAGAATTTGTGCTATCTCTTACATTAATAGTCGGAAAAGTAATAAACGTTTTGACCGGCACAAAATCCATGTAAAAGCCAATATTGAATGTCGTCTTTTTAGGCAAATAAAATCTGCACTTACCTTCGGCATAAGCCCATTGCATGCCTTTATTCGGATTTTTGAAATGTGCCTAAAAATATCGTACAGGCTGAATATAAAAAGACATTACGTTCGGTCAGAGGAAGACAAACTGGAACTTAATTCCAGAAAGGCTTATATTCCAAACCAATTATGGGAAAAGCTGAGCATAAGGGTAAGCCAGTCAAAGCACGGCGGGTACGGCAACACCAACACTGGAAATACTGCCAGAAGAGCCTTTACGGATATCGACGTTCTTTCAAAAATAACGGGCCTAAAATCCGAGCTCCTTTACAAATTAGAAATTTATTTAATAGTTATTAACTCAAAGCATGAAATAAATGATCAAAAATGTGAAAAACAGCTCTTCCCTATATAGATGCATATCCGTGTTACCCAATGACCGCTACTTTACATTAAATATTGGTTCATGGAGCAGAAATAATTCGAACCACTATTTTACCGGTAGTTATGTTGGGCGAAGAAGCTTCTGAGGCAAACATTTTTTTACAAAAATGATCGGATAAACCATACTAGAAAGTGTGATCGCATATCAACGATGTCAGACCTGTTCTATAGATCAAAGGACTGTTCCGACCCTTTTTATTTTTTCATTACGTTTAAAAAATTGCAAGGAAAGAGAACAGCACTTTCCAAAAAAGCCATTGTGTATCCTAAGCCCAAATAAATATTTATATTATTATTTATTTTCGGTTCAGACTCTGTGGTTCAAAGTTCCCTTTCCAAAAAAAACCATTGTGTATGTTAAACCCAAATTAAGATTTATATTATTATTTATTTTCGGTTCAGATTCCAAGGTTCAAAGTTCTCCAGAATTGTCAGAAGAAAAATCTTAAAGGCTTAAGATCTCTAAAATCCTTCTATTCGTCCGTTCAAATCTCGGTTTCTTGACCAATCTTATGAAATCCCACAAAAGCGGTCAACGTGGCGCCCACAACATTTGACAGAAAGATCATGATCAATAGAATAGACAGACTGTCAGCTTATGTTTCAATACCGCTTGCGAGCTGAGCTTAAAAGCAAGCGAAACAAATGTTGTGAGCGCCACGTTGACCGTTCATGTGGGACTTCATGTAATTGGTGCAGAAAGGTACGCTATACCGTTCAAGGCACTTTCGAAATCTATATAGTTTCCATGCGGAAACTATTAAACATGAAACTATTTTTTTTTAATAAAAAACCGAAAAGTACGTAATTTTACAATCTTCAATTTCCTTGAAATCCAATTTTTCGAGCTCGTCGAGAACCTTTTTAAGTGTTTCGTGAAGCTCGCCGATTAGCTCTAACTTCACGCTAAAGCCGGACTCGTCATATCAAGTCAACGTCGCACATGATAAGAAGTCCACTAGAAGCTCCTCTTTAATAGTGCAGATGCCTTACGCTTTAAAAATATCACCCTGTTCGAATCACCAGTAAGATCTCCAGCATTTCTCTTAGGCACGACGACAGCAACAACAAAGCCAGCAGACTAAATGCCTGAAATTCGTCTTCAGAGGAAATATGACCGTAAACAAGGCGAGGGAACAACGGTCCTTTACTTGGCTACGTTCGCGACTATGTATGACGAAACTAGGCCCTTATATGCAAGCTTGCGTAATCATAAAACCGCTTTTACTTTTAAAAGTTAACTGCAATTATTTTGCACTTGTGTACTTCAATACTTTTGGGTATTTTGGCGACGATTGTTTTGACATGCTTATTGCGAGGCAAAAGCTGATATAAGAGCTTGGATTATGAGACGTATATTAACGGATGTGGCTGACCCGACACACACTCTTAATACAAGACGATATTTCTAAAGCACAAGAGAAATTTCTGTTTTCGATGGCCCCGACTATTAGATACCCCTTACTCAGCTTAAGGGAGTGCGAGTGGAACGGAGATATATGCTTAAAGCAACTCTCGCTTTTTTACGAACACACCAAGCCTATAGCGTGTTACGTGGGTATATTAGTGCCCCAGTCCTGACAGGGACTTGGGCCGAGGGAGAGGCGTCCGATGTTCAAGGCACCATTTGCCGGCATAAGCTACGTCGTATTCGGGTTGTGGGATCTTGGTAAGCCTCTCTCCTCTCCAACATAACGAGATAAATATTTAAAGTGCCTGGAAAATAATATAAGTCATAAAGTTCGTCAGTCGTCAGTCCACACTGACCCACAAGCTTAGCTGTCGCTTGATCGCAATACGATCGGGCTGTGTTTTGGCCATATTTCCTCCCCTTCAAACATTCGTGTGCCAATGGATCGTCGCGGCCGCGCAATTCGATCCCCTATTGTCAAGGTTGTCCGTCGAGAGTTATGTCAGTGTTCTTGACCTACTCCACCTCTCGCGTCAGCACACCCCCCTTAATAAAGCTCTAGCACTTCATGTTTTGATATTCTTTTACATTACAAATTTATTGGGTAATATTTATATCGGCGTGCGCCATGGATGAGTTGGCTAATTCATATGGAAATTAAATTAATTGACAATTACTTTTGTTAGCGGAAAGTTTTGAATTTACCACCTGTGAAGGTGCGCACATCAGCAAAAAATTGCTGACTATTCACGACTACAAACGTCGCTCTGAGGGCTCTTGCAATTGTACATACAATTACAAGGCTGATACTCGCCGCTGAAAAATTAACTTTTAATTATTATATATAAAAATGTAAAATGTATAAAAAGAGGAATGTATATCTTAATGATTATATATGATTAATTATTACATACGAATGTTATTATACGAATTCCTAAAAGATTAATTCTTGGTCATAACTAGGAAAGTATTAACATTGCCCAAAAATAAATTCTTATCTAAACGGGAGAGGACAATGACCTTTGGAACGGTAGTGATAATAATTGCCTTTTCGGTCTTGTTACAGTGGGCAAGTCGTGAAAAATCTAGACGGAAGGTCTCAATATATAAGTACTCCAATTCATGCACAGTTATTGGTAGGGTTGATAACCAGTACAGAATTCTTACATTAAATTGTAGATCATTGTCTATAGACTTTGCTTAAGCTTCTGAAGTGATCATGGTGCACGGATATATATATATATATGTATTTATAAGAAAGGAACCGTGTTCCGAAAAACTTACCCTCCTTTTAATCCTGGGCGATGAGATCTCGACGCTCCGGATCCTGTTATAATTGGTTTATATATATATATATACGTATATATATATATACGTTGGATGGCGGTTCACAAAAGCATAACACAAAAATTACGTTACACAAAAAAACAAGGAAGAACGCTATAGTTCTTCAAAGAGAAATGGAGATATGCAAGCAGCAAAGCGAGATTAAAATACGCCACCTACCGGGGGTAGACAGATTTAAGCGTTATGGGCGTTAGAGTGGGCGTGGCAAATTTTTTTTTTGGATCAATCGATAGATATTGACGAGACCAATACATTTCAGTTAAAATTGTTTTATCTAGCATCAACACTGTAGGAGCCACAGTTTTGGGCGGTTTGTGGGCGTAAGAGTGGGCGTGGCACATTGCTGAAACAAATTTGCGCTGCGTAAGAAGCTCAGGAATCTGCACGCCAAATCTCAATAGCCTAGCTCTTATAGTTTCCGAAATCTCAGCGTTCATCCGGACAGACGGATAGACGGACATGGCTAGATCGACTCGGCTAGTGATCCTGATCAAGAATATATACACTTTATGGGGTCGGAAACGCTTCCTTCTGCCTGTTACATACTTTCCGACGAATCTAGTATACCCTTTTACTCTACGAGTAACGGGTATAAATAGCACTATGGCTGTATAGATATGTATGTATGTATGCATCGTATGGGAGTTCCTTTGCGGAACACGTCAGTTCCAATGCTCGGACTGGGGCTGGTCGGTGCAGCTCCAATTTCTTGATCAACGTATGTACTTGGGGGTTCTGTTACACTTGCATTCAGAAATGAATGCACTCGCAGATTGTTTGAAATTGTTTTTGGCGATTAACTTTTTGTTTAGAGAAACAGCACCGCTGAAGAGAGCGAGCTCCGCGAAAAGTGCAAGAAAGTTGATCAATTAAATGCAAACAAAACACAAAAACTAAACTGGTTAATTTCAAATAAGCGAAAAGACGCTAAAACCCAAAGAAATTTAGGTTTAAACTCACAAAATCGGTGTAATGACTTTAACTAGCACATACATTTTTTAATTTTATAATAATAAATAAGTGCCACGCTAATAAAAGCTCATGAGCTACGAACAGAATAAAGAGCGACTCAGCTCCGCGAGCCGAAGAGACGGTTACTTTTCGTATGTGTCAACGCGTGATAGCGAAGTGCAAAAAACGACCCTACTGTCGGTCGATAGCCAAAGAGCACGATCTTGCTCACAATGCTTACTTACGGCTACCCCTTCTCCGACGGCGTGGAGTCAACAATGCAAAACCCCCCCACCATCAGTTTCGACCACTGGCGCACCAACAACATGCAACGGTAAAACTTCTGCATCCGCACTAAATTTGTCAGCAACAACTACAGCTACGGCAAAAAAACCAACGACAACCACAGCTACGACTATTATTTCGGAATCGACTGCAACCGCAGCTCTAAATACAACGGCAACAAAAACCACGACAACAAGTCAAAACCAAAACAAAATTCAGCAAGCGGGTCCGGCCATACAGACCGGACTAGATCGGTACATCCATATCAAGCGTAAGCTTAGCCCGCAGAACACCGCGGTAGGTAACAAGTTAAAAATAAACCGTGTCCAAGTAGAAGATATATTACCCGGGAGATCCGACAGCAATCGATTTGCGCTTCTAGCAGAAAATGAACCATAACAGGCTCAGGAGACCCAACCAAAACCTAAGCCCCCACCAATTTACATTAGGGAGAAAATCCCAAACGCCCTGGTCAACAAAATTGTTGCGCTGACCGGGGACGGAAACTTTCATGTTATTCCGCTCACAAAAGGGGATATCCATAAAACCAAGCTTCAGACCAAATCTGAAGAACATTTCTGAGCAGTATCCAAATACCTGGAGAAAGCTAGGAAAAGCTACTACACGTACCAACTAAAAAGCAGCAAGGGCCTGCAAGTGGTAATAAAAGGAATCGAGCCCGATGTAACCGCCAAGGAAGTTATCGATGCTCTCAAGGAAAAAGGGTTTTCTGCAAAGAACGTCAGTAACATAATAAACAGGAAAAAAGAGCCGCAACCACTCTTCAGGGTCGAGCTGGAGCCAGACAGCAGAGTCTTGAAGAAAAATGAAGTGCACCCCATTTATAACCTGCAATACTTATTGCACCGAAGAATTAACGTGGAAGAGCCACATAAAAGGAACGGCCCAGTGCAATGCACAAATTGTCAGGAGTATGGACACACCAGGGCAAACTGTTCACTTCGAACAGTCTGTGTAGCTTGTGGAGACTTCCACAATTCGGCTAACTGCCCTGCCAACAAAGAAGACCCCAAAAAGAAAAAATGCGTTAACTGCCAAGGTAACAGCACGGAAAACTACAGGGGCCGTCCGATCTACAAGGAAATGAAGGACCGCATGCGAAAAGTGATAGCAACGCGTCATCAGAATACCCAAAATGCGTACACTTACCCCCGTACGACGCCGGAAGTATTTTTCGGCACGGCTGCAAGATCCTCATTTGGTCAACTAAATACCCAGAAGGGATTCTCATACGCCGATGCCCTTCGATCGGGGACGGAAAACCCACTCCAGTCTAATCTAGGAAACGCTCAGCAGATCCTAGTACAGTCGCAAAGCACTCTGGAAACTATGATGGTCACCATGCAACAAGTATGATGGAACTCATGTCATTCATGAAAACGACCATGCAAACACTGGTTCAAACCCAGAACATGGTGTTACAGCTACTTGCAGCTAAGCAGTCCAAATAATCAGATGGCAAGTCTACGATAACAATATGGAACGCCAATGGCGTTTCACGGCACAACCTTGAAGTAACACAGTTCCTGAATGAAAATCATATCGACATTATGCTACTGGTAGAGACGCACCTCACAAGCAAATACAACTTCCAAATGAGGCTAAACTTTCTACCGCACAGACCATCCAGATGGTAAAGCCGACGGCGGAACCGGCATCCTAATCAGGGAACGCATCAAGCACCACTTTCACCAAAGGTTTTCAACTAATTACTTGCAAGCCACGTCTATCAAAGTGCAGTCAGGCAACGGAAACCTCACCATAGCAGCTGCCTACTGCCCGCCTCGCTTTACAATTTCTGAAGGACAACTCATGGACTTCTACAACTTGCTTGGAGATCGCTTTATAGCTGCAGGGGACTATAATGCCAAACACACGCACTGGGGATCACGCCTAGTGACTCCCAAAGGAAGGCAATTATGCAATGCAATCATAAAACCGAACAACAGGAAAGTTCCAGACCTAATAGACTTTGCGGTGACAAAAAACATTCCCCGCAATCTAATAAGCGCCAAAGCGCTTTCGGACCTGTCGTCAGACCATTCGCCAGTGCTAATAACTCTTCTTCGAAGCACAAAAACCACAGATCACCCCCTCAGGCTGACGTCGCACAGAACCAACTGGTTAAAATATAAAAAGTATGTAAGCTCACACATCAAATTAACCCCTCACTTCAACATCGAAGCGGACATCGACTGCTCTACCGATGCTCAACACCACAAGGCAGGGACGTGCAAGCCAACCACTTGAAAACAAATCTGCAAATTGAACGGCTAGTCCTAGAAAAGAGTCGCCTGCGACGTGCCTGGCAAACAAACAGATCGCCGTCATCAAAACAACGTCTTAAGGAAGCCACTCGCTCACTAAATCGAGCTCTAAAGCAAGAAACAGAAAATGCACAGCTGCAGTACATTAAAAAACTATCGCCAACCAGTACAAAACATCCTCTGTGGAGGGCTCACCCAAATCTGAGCTCTCCAATCAAAACAGTCACTCCGATAAGAAACTCATCTGGCATCTGGGCCCGCAGCGACGAAGATAGAGCCGAAACTTTTGCTTTACATCTAAGAAACGTCTTCCAGCCGAACCCTGCCACTGGTTCATTTTTCCTACCACAAATCGAATCTGAATCTATTTCCCTACCACCGTTGGTTCAGCCAAAGGAGATTGCGAAAGTCATTGGGGAACTGAAACCGAAAAAGGCCCCTGGCGGTTACCAAATAACCCCAAAAATGTTAATTGAACTTCCAAACTCTGCCATTGAGGTTATTTGTAAGTTCTTCAATGGGATTCTAACTCTCGGCTAATATGCACAAAATCAAAACACACTTACCTGATTACACTCACAAGATTCTTGAGTCGTATCTATACAACAGGACCTTCGCAGTAAGGTGCAATACAACAACATCCGACGACTACATTGTCAAAGCTGGAGTCCCGCAAGGAAGCGCGCTAGGGCCTACTCTGTTCCTCCTATACACAGCGGATATTCTCACGAACGAGCAGCTAACAACATCTCCGTTCGCTGACGACACCGCAATTTTATGTCGCTCGAGGTGCCCAGGCCGAGCCTCAACACAGCTAGCAAGCCACCTCCTCGTAGTAGAGGGGTGGGCTTCTGATTGGGGGATTAAAATAAATGAACAAAAATGTAAACACATAACGTTTACTCTCAACAGGCAAACATGCCCTCCACTATTATTGAATAATACGCAGATTCCCCAAGTCAACGATGTATCGTAACTCGGCGTCCACCTTGACAGACGACTATACTGGAGAAGACACATCGAACGCAAGAAAGTACATCTAAAACCAAAGGCCAGCAGCTTCCACTGGATTCTTAACGCTCGTTCGCCCCTGCGTCTGGACTACAAGGTTTTGCTCTACAACTCCACTCTCAAGCCCATCTGGACATATGGCTTCCAGCTATGGGGGAACGCCAGCAGAAGCAATATAGACATTATACAGCGCGTTCAATCGAAAATCCTGCGAACTATAACTGGGGCACCATGGTATATTCGCAACCAAAACATCCACAGGGACCTGAGCATTCTTACCGTAAAAGATGAAATAGACAAACAAAAAGCGTCCTACAACGAAAAATTCTCTGTGCACCCCAATCGCCTCGCAAGAGGCTTGACTTGGGTTTCCAGCCGATCCCGTCTACAACGCAACGACCTGCCAAGCCAGCTATAACTTTCGGGCCCCCTTAGCACAACAGCAGTCATATGACTGTGAGTTAGATTAATTAGTCTAAGATTTGATACACTTATTGTCAGTATCCAAAGGGAGAAGATTCAATAAATAAATAGCAAAGCATTAAATAAAAAAAAAACTTTTTGTTTATAATTTTGAGTGCCTTTAATTGTTTTTATTGTCTTTTTGCTCTTTCACTTCACTGCAACTGCTCTGCTTATGCTCCGATGTGGGTCACCACTTTCTCCAGGGCATGATGTTGGTCGCGCGGCTCTGAACAGAGCGCTTGTAGATCTTAACCACCATAAGGACTACCAGAACCAGGAGTATTGAATATCGTCCTTGTGGTCAACGATCTCTACGGTGTTAATCACGTTGGCGGTGCTGCCGGCCACTTTGGACGTTTTGCTGCCCATCTTGGGGTCGATCGTGGTCGTTGTTCTGGCCACGCGACACCCGTGAGTTGTGGAATTGTATTTCTGTTTTGCCCATATCAATCTGAGTGTGGTTAGTCATTAGCGGCCCCTACTCTCAACTTATGCAGTTGTTTTGCAGGGGTTAATCTATCTATAGCGCCTTTTGGCCTACAGCGCCAACTAGCCTATAGCGCCCCGAGGGGCTAGGTGGCATGTTAGTGAAAGCAGCTTATTATGTGGTGTAAAATCTCGATTGAATTGGAAAAATGTTATATTTTTTTTAAACTTTTAAATGATTAACCTTATTTTAATAATTTTTGGCATGTATATAGGTATTAATAATAAGAAAATATTTAAATTTTTATAAAATATTAAAAAAGTGTCAAGTCCCAACACTCTATCTCTTACAGTTTCCCAGATATGTCTAGATCATCTCGGCTAGTGATCCTGATCAAAATTATATATAGATTATGGCAAGCCAATAAAATATCCTCACGAAATTGTTTTAAACCGATATTAAAGCAAACAGTGGACACTAAATTCCAAGGACATGGGCAAATTTCAGTTTTGTGTTCCTATGTAATTTATGTATGTATCTTAGTGTTCACGCCAAAAAGGACATCCTTCACGTAACTCCCGAGATTTGACGTACAATTTTTCTTGGGACTTCCTATTATTTTAGCGATAAAACCACCCCCGCCCCAACATTTTGGTAAAGTCGAAGCCGGATCTCATAATATTTGAATTTTCCTATCCTGGAGTATCGTTGGATTTTTCCCAGCAGAAACGGTGGCTCGAACCGCTTTAGATAAGTTTCAGTTATTATTATTCTTTGTCAACCAAAAATCCAGTTTTTCACACCCTATTTTGACTAACTTTCTGTATGATGTATTGTCTAAATCTAAAAGTGATTAAACCAACGCAACAGCATTAAATATATGTATTTTAAATCCGTTATTTGTGCCCGGCATTATTCTAGATTCCTTTGCCCACATTTGTAAACTTTAAACAATTCCAGTTGACTTTCTAGTGCTATTGTTCAACTCATTTATTCCTCAAATATATTTTTAATTCCAACTGTGTGTAAAATATAACTCAGCCACTGTGTTCCAGCTGTGTGTTTATATTTACATAAATATTCTAATTCAGTCCACTTTAACTACTTTTTCTAATGCAGTTTACTCCAACTAATTTTTTCGAGTTACAATTACTGCAATTAATTGTTTCTAAAATTAAAAACAAAGTTACAATATCGACAAATGTACTCCAGTAAAACGTCTGCAATTAAATTGAGCATTGTCACCTGCTCAAACGCACCGACAAACAAACATATGCGAAGTCCCCACAATTCCCGCAACGTTATTCCGCTATTCGCACCCCACATATGAACACTGTCCATACACACACCCAAAAATAGAATCAAGTTTTACGTGCTTGAATCAAAAATTTTCGGTGTAAAAGCTTCTCCAAGAATGAAAAATACAGAACTCGAAAACAAAATGCAGCTTTCAAGCACGTATTTCCAAGACCGAAAATACTAGGTTTCAGAAGGTTTTGGTCTGGTTCTCAAATCTTGTTATTTATACTAAAACAAGAGCGATTTAATATTAAGGTAAGAAAGTTTCAGGCATGATTAAAGACGAATAATTCTTAAATCTAAATACATATATTGCATTTAAATTGGGTTTTAATGATATACTAGTAAGAGAAATAAATATTGGAAACTGAAATTAACGAGATATATCTGAATAGTATTAATATTTTAAGTTTACTTACGTCTTGCCGCTCACGGGCATTACCACTTTGTAATTAATGTTCCTTATATAAGGACAACTTTCAGAATAAACAGTTGGGAATTATATATTTAATTGTATTTACATATATTTTTTTGTATATTATTTGTATTTATTTAAATCCAAAATTTGCTCAATCAAGGCTGTTTGTACTTTATTTTAGCACAGTGTTTTTACCTGAGAGTACGTACATCGACATTTTCTCCACCGTACAGTCGGTCAAGGGCTCACAATAAATGTTCCTTCCAAACAAACAAAGTTAAAATCCGTACATCTTTACATAAGTCCGAACACACAATATATATATATTGAATTTGCCTATCCATTTTTACGGACTTCGATTGGTTCCTAAGTTTCAATTAATTTCTAGCCCATTTCCATTTCCATACTTCTGAATTTAAATTCTAAACTATTTTCCGTCATGGCAACATCAACAAAACCCGCTTTAGTCCGATTTATGGCCACAGCTGACTGTCTGATCAACTTTGAGGCCACTGTACACGCTCCAGGTGCTCCTACCCCAACGTTATCCGCTTGTAAAATCCGTCGCGATCATTTTAATTTATTGTGGCAAACGGTAAAGAAAGCATGACATGTGCTCCGATTGCGTTGTGTCTGCAGACGAGAGAGCCGCGGAAACCAACTCCATACTTAAATTCAAGTACTACCATACGTACTCCACTTATCAAATTTTTGCCGCGCAGCTCATGGGACAAATACCTCAAGTTCCACTAACTCCTTCAAAAAATTCCACGTTTAATGGCTGTCGGCTCGCTCCTATCTGGACAGAGGTTTTCTTGGTCGACTGTCTTCGCTGGCCGACTTTCCGGGACTTTTTCACGGCTATATACATAAACAATCCGAGCCTAACGTCCGTTGAAAAATTGTTCCACTAAAATTAAAAAACAAGTGGCGAAGCTCGTTCCATAGTTTCGAGATCCCCATGATTGGTGACATGGCTCTCGCTCAGCCAGCAAAAACCTAACTGAGCGTTTCAAAAATAAGCGCTTCTTCTATGTGCAACCCATAGCAGCCTTAAAGGAACTTCAGCGCACGCTTCAAGGTTGCTTAACATCCTTACAATTTTCCGGCGTTAATATTAAGAATTGGGACCCTATCCTTCTTCATATGGGATCGACAAAGCTACCAAAGCTCACGCTTTCTTTATGGGAGCCATCAATCCATAATAAAGCCAAAACTCCTACGTTGCTCGAGCTCGATTCCTTTTTGACTGAGAGCCATCAAACCCTTGTGGCCGTCAATAGCTTCTGATCCGCCAATTCTCTCCACGTTCAGTCCAAAAACACATGTGGCAGAAGTTCCAAAAATAAATTCTTTCACGACTAGGATTTTTCCAGTACTAAAATCCTGCGATCTGTGTTTAAAAAAGAACCACCCCGTGCGTATATGTCCACGTTTCCTCCACATGACGGTAAGTGATCGTTCAGCCTATATCCGAGGAAAACAGTTGTGCTCCAATTTCCTTGCAAGCAACCATAAATTGCGGGATTGCACAAGTGCTCACAACTGTTTCACTTGCCAAGATCGGCATCGCACGTTGTTGCATCAAAACAGCGGTCCTACTATTTCACCGATTCCATCCGACCCTTCAAGGACGGTATCCGCCTCATTTCCACACACAATTTCGTCTTATTCAGCATAAGATTTCAGAGCACATGATCCTTCCAAGTTATCCGCTCCGTAGCCCTGACAAAAAGTCCCTCATACGAATAATCCATCCGAATACTGGGTTTCATATCCCGTTTTGGATGGCTGACGTACTCGAAATCCTACCAATGCCGAGTCTGCCAAAAGATCCGGAAGTGCCACCACTTTCCGCGACTAGGTGCCCAGAAACGGTTCCATGAAGTACATATCCACAAGTACTGCTCCAATTGCTTGGATCACAATCATTCCAAAGACTCCTCCAGCGGAGATCTTCACCGCCACAAGTGTGAAAAAGGCCACCACACTCTCCTACACACGGACGCCCGATCTTCGCTTTCATCATGCTTCTGAGGCTACTATACTGAAGTTCTTGCTACGGGTGTCCTCGCAAGGGAAAATAATTTTCACGCCAAAATGGTGTTTCATTTTTGGAGGCAGTGTTGGGCAGCAATTTTTTCCAGATGTCTACAACTCGCGCTCTCGCACTGCCCTCTAGCCTCTGCCCTTAAGTTAAGATAGGCCTTCGCAGTTCTATTTTCAAAGTGTCTCACCCACGTACGTCTCGAAAATCCCGTGTTTTTGCGTACCATTTTTCTTAAGAATTCTTATTATTTCAGTGATCAAGCCACTCCCGCCCCCACTCACCTAGATTTTCATTTGTATCGTTTCCCAGTACTTTAAGTACCTGTCCAAGCCTCATCGAGTAAATACGTAATATCGGCTGAACTTTGCGAGTACCAGCAGTTACAAATACAAAATTCTACCAATTTTGGTAAAAACAAAGAACTGCTCAAACCAAAATCACATCACAGCCGTTACAAACAGGCACAAGTGCCCTGTGCAGCGGGCGGCAGCCCCACTCTGTCTACAAAGACAACCATATTTCAACCGAAATTTCTCACGATCACCAGAACGGACAATGAGAAATTTAAAAAAGTTTCACCATTCGTGATTAAAACGGTCATTGACATCACCTGCGGTGGCGAAGTGGAGTCTTGTAACAAGAATAGAAACCAGAATAGAAACAAGAATAGTAAAAACCAAAGGCGCAACCAAGGCATTTAAACTAAGCATGAAACTTTACATTTCTCAAAAGGAGTCATCTCCTATAATGAACTTCGCAACATAGATGAAATGGATATACTAAACGAGCTTAAGTCGCATAAGGTAACTAACATTGAAAAATCTACAAGAATCAGGACCTCTAACGGACACGTTTGAATCAACGACCCTACCCGAAACCATGATGATAGGATACGAGAGAGTTAAAGTTCGACCACATACTCCACGCCCATTGAAATGCCGTAACTGCCTGAAGCTTGGACACCCGACCAAAGCCTGCAAAAAGCCCAAAATCTGCACCAACGAATGCGACAAACAAAAGTTCAATCACAGCATAGTAGATAAAAAATGTCACTCCTTTATAAATCAAAAAGAAATAACAACAATAAGAACCCTACAAAAAGTTGACCACAAAACCTCTACAAGAATATATAATATGCTCCACATCCATCAATCTACTCCGTACTCCAAGATAACATACCTACATCAGAACCCCCTCTCAAAGTCAAAAATAAATCAGACAGAACAAAGCCTATAAATACAACCGAATTAGCTAATGAACTAAGCAGACTAGCCAATGACAACAGCTCTAAGAAAGAACTTTAAGTAGATATGTAGGAAATAAATGTTTAAATTATCACATTGGTACTAACCCTGCAATGGAACTGTAAAGGATAAATAAACAATTACAACCAACTGCAATTATTTCTTAAATATTATTACCCAAAAGCCATCTGCCTGCACGAAACCCATTTACATTATCTTTATAACATTCCCAACCCTATGAAATTCACATTCATACATAAAAAAACATCAAACAACTCCCACGGTGGAGTAGGAATTCTAAACCACAAGTCAATACAGAACGAACAAGTTAATCCTAACAACTATATTGAATCTGTCGGTGTCCAAACAAAAGTTTCGTCTCATATCCACATACATTGCCCCAAACAAGAATTTTGAACTAAGAAATTTAGAAAATATGTATGGTAACCCTAATGAAAATACCATCATAGCAGGTGACTTCAACAGCTGGCACCAAAGCTGGGGATCACCTAACAATAATAAAAAGGGATGTATGATTTCTAAATTCATTTCACAATGTAACCTAATAACCCTAAACGATGGCTCCGCAACCCATTTCTCAACTCACCATACAATGACCCAACAATAACTACCCCGAACCTCGCCACTCAGACCAAATGGAAAACCGATCATAAACTCTTCGGTAGTGATCATTTTCCCATCCATATAAACCTTTTGGATAATGAGAACTCCAGTAAAAGCTACAAGGTTCCCATATACAAGCTTCAAACCGCAAATTGGCCCCTCTTTACATCACTCACGGAAATTTTTCACAACCAAAGGCCACCAAGCAACCAAATAAATCAAGAAGCCGCTAGCATTATAAAAATAATCCTTCAAAGCGCAAGCACAGCAATCCCACAATTAAACTCAGTATTTAATAAAAAGAAAACCATCCCTTGGTGGAACAGATCCCTCGAACAACTTAGAGCCAATAAAAACCAATCGTGGTACTTGTACCAATACTCCCAAAACATCTGTAACCTCATATCGTCCCATATCGCTCCACCCTTTCCTCTCGAAGGTGCTAGACAAAATCATAGCAAGCCGACTCTGATAGCTTGCAATAAACTGCAAGCTCCTCGATAGTCGACAGCTCGGTTTTCGAAAGGGCATATCCGTATCTGAATGCCTAACTCTGTTAGACTACCAGACTACCGCAGCTCTATCAACCAGAAGCCAACTCTCAATTATTAGTCTCAACTTCGAAAAAGCTTACGATAAAATACCAATCCACGCAATAATCAACGAGTTACAGAGAAGGAAAATCGGACCAAAACTGCTGAATTTCGTAAAGAACTTCCTAACAAATCTCAAGATCAAAGTCAAAGTGAGCAACACCATTGAAGTCCATAGGGGATTCAGATTCTTTTCCTATGCAGACGACTTCACTATACTGAAGAAAATCCATAAAAATGTTAACACAATGTCTATAAACAGTCCATTCACAGACATATTAAGCTGGTGCGACTACTTACTTGCTTTTGGAGCACCACGTACAACTCCAATCAATAACCTTCTAATTAAAGCAGAGATTACGCCTATCGAGAGACTTGAGCTGATCATTGCTCAGATTTCTAAGGCTTTCTCATTCGCCAAAAATTCGCCGCCTCAAACCGTCCTTCAAAAAATAAAGAACGCTTAAAGAAAGCCCAGAATCCTTTCAATCCTACATAAAGCGTAAGAATTCGTTCTCGAAAATGGAATAGTCAGTACTTCAGAGAAATTAAGGAAACAAGAACATCCACCATGGCCCTTCTCGGAAGATAAAGTAGACTTAACATTACTTTACACAACCAAATCTAACACTCCTGCAACTGTATTTCAAACAAAGTTCTTCTCCCTTAAAGAACACTACAATTACTACACATTCATATACACAGATGGATCGAAGTCCGGGCACGGAGTATCTTTTAGTATCACTACGGGCACACGCATAATTAAAACAGCACTCCCTACCAGCACATAGCTCTATTTTTACGGCAGAAGTGGCAGCTGTATCACAAAGGAAGAGATTCATCATTTGGTCGGACTTACTATCGTCACTGCAATCAATAGCCAACATAAGCAATCAATCCTTCTATACCGCTCGAATCAGAGATATTCTCAAAAGCCATCAGTCGCACATAAGATTGTTGTGGATCCCAGGACACACAAACATAACTGGAAACAAGGAAGAACGCTATAGTTGAGTACCTCGACTATCAGATACCCGTTACTCAGCTAATGGGACCAAAGGGAAATAGAGATATGCAACAAGCAAAGCGAGATTGAAATGCGCCACCTAATATGGTTATGTGGGCGGTAGACAGATTTAAGCGTTATGCGCGTTAGAGTGGGCGTGGCAAACTATCAGTCGATAGGTATTGACGAGACCAATACATTTTAGCTAAAATTTTTAATCAAGCATGCAAATTGTGGACGCCACATGTTTGGTCGGCTTGTGGGCGTTAGAGTAGGCGTAGCAATCTTTTTTTATAATCAATCGATAGGTACTGAGGAGACTAATACATTTCAGTTAAAATTTTTTATCTAGCATAAAAATTGTTGGCGCCACAGGTTTGGGCGGCTTGTGGGCGTTAGAGTAGGCGTGGCATATTCGCGTAACAAACTTGAGCTGCGTACAAGGCTATGGAATTTAGATCGGAGATCCCATTTCTCTATCTTTGATAGTTTTCGAGATATCCGCGTTCATATTTACGTTTTTTTGAAGTTTGTGGGTGGTTTGTGGGCGTTAAAGTGAGCGTGGCAAACTTTTTTTGGGTCAACCGATAGGTATTGATGAGAACAATACATTTCAGTTAAAATTTTTATTCTAGCATCAAAATTTCAGGATGCACAGTTTTGGGAGGTTTGTGGGCGTTAGAGTGGACGTGGCACTATGCTGAAACAAACTTGCGCTGCGCAGGAATCTCAGGAATCTGCATGCCGAATCCCAGTATTGTAGTTTGTATAGTTTCCGAGATCTCAGCGTTCATACGGACAGACGGATAGACGGACATGGCTAGATCGACTCGGCTAGTGATCCTGATCAAGAATATATATACTTTATGGGGTCGGAAACGCTTCCTTCTGCCCGTTACATACTTTCCAACGAATCTAGGAGTCCCTTTTACTCTACGAGTAACGGTTATAATGACACTGCTGACGCAGCTTCCAAGGAAGCTCACTTATTTCCTCACATCTACGAAAATAATTACAACTACAAGGACACACAAATATTTATCAAACACAAATTCAAAAAACAATTCGCATCTCAATGGGAAAATTCCTCAGAAGCCCCGTCATCTTTCCCGCGCCATCTGTAGTCCAGCTCCGAGTCCCAATAGGCATATTGGACCTTGAGTAAGTAGAAGTCGGATTGGGAACGGGACTGTTCCGCCTGATGCTGCATATAGTCGCCCAGCAACCTGTTAATGGTTGGTAATGGCTCCCCCAACCTGGCCCTTATCGGGCGACCTTATTTCCTCCTCCTTATAGAAGCCTGGTGGAGGTGGAGTCCTTAAGCTCGTCGTAGATCGAGCGATGTTCCATGTTTCTTTTCACTGGGATTCTCTAGTGAATCTCCTCCAGCACTTCAACTATTCTGCGGATTGCCCCGTTGTGGCATTGCTTCCTGTCGGCCAAGTCCCACAACAATGGGCAACAGCTTGGATTGGGCGTCCTTAGGCGTTTTTGGGGCTTTTCTTCCATTTTTAAATTTTAAATTCCCCATCGCCCCCGACTGAGCTCCTTACTCCTAACACCCTAAATACCCGTAACACTAAATACCCTAAATACCCGTAACACTAAATACCCTAAATACCCGTAAACACCCGTAGCTATGGCTGCATTAAAAAAGAAAACAACAGGCTATTGGTAATTTGTCAAGCGCCTTCTAACATAAGAATAAATAAATAAATAAGTAAGTAATTGAGCAAAATGTTTGTTTCATACCTATTGAATTTTTGGAATCATTGTCATTACGAAATGCTATTAGCTATAGATCAATTTTGTTTAACAAAAATTTTGAAAAAAGGTGCATTTTTTTTTAGAATAAAGAAGATGAACATCGAGTAATGATGCTGCCCAGTGAAGTGACGGAATCTACAGATCCAATTGATGAGACTGAGGAAATAAGAAGACGAAAACGATCCATTGAACAAAATCATACATTTAAAGAGGTTCGTTTAAATAAATGTAGATTTAAGAGTAAAGTTCTGTTCACTTATGCCTTATTCATGCTTTGTTCATAGGTATCATAAATACAGGTTTTAAATTGGGTTTTTATTAGAAAATACTACGTTAATACATCTTTAACCACCTTTTTAGTTGTTACAAATTTGAATTGAAAGTAGGTCTTCCCTTACAATCTCCCTTTAAACCCCGGATATGCGCTAAACTTAAATACAACCAATTAAAATATTTAGTGTGGGTCCTAAAATATTTTTATTTCTTAAAAATTTTTTATGTTTATTATTCACAAGCTTATTCTTTAATGGGATCATAACTCTCGGCTACTATTTGAAAAAATGGAAAAAATCTATTATCATTTTAATACCGAAGCCCGGAAAAGACCAAACAATTCCTTCACCCTACAGACCAATTAGTTTATTATCGTGTCTGTGTAAGTGGTTTGAAAAATGCCTTCTATCTCGCATAACACCATATCTAGGAGCACACAATGTTATCAATTTGGCTTTCGTCAAAACCAGGGAACAATCGAACAAGTTTACAGAATATCATCAGAAAAACGAACAGCCTGTGAGCATCGGGAATACATCCTCGATGTATGTCAAGCCTTCGATCGAGTATGGCTAGATGGCCTCATGCACAAAATCATGCACCTGATTACACTCACAAGCTTCTTGAGTCGTATCTATACAGCAGAACCTTCGGAGTAAGGCGCAACACAACAACATCCGACGACTACATTATCAAAGCTGGAGTCCCGCAAGGAAGCGCTCTAGGGCCTACTCTGTTCCTCCTATACACAGCGGATATTCTCACGAACGAGCAGCTAACAACATTTACGTTCGCTGGCGACACCGCAATTTTAAGGCGCTCGAGGTGCCTAGGTCGAACCACAACACAGCTAGCAAACCACCTTCCCGTAATAGAGAGGTGGCTATCTGATTGGCGGATTAAAATAAATGAACAAAAATGTAAACACATAACGTTTACTCTCAACAGGCAAACATGCCCTCCACTATCGTTGAATAATACGCAGATTCCCCAAGTCAACGATGTATCGTAACTCGGCGTCCACCTTGACAGACGACTATACTGGAGAAGACACATCGAACGCAAGAAAGTACATCTAAAACTAAAAGCCAGCAGCTTCCACTGGATTCTTAACGCTCGTTCGCCCCTGCGTCTGGACTACAAGGTTTTGCTCTACAACATACGGCTCCCGACATATGGCGTCCAGCTATGGGGGAACGCCAGCAGCAGCAACATAGACATTAAACAGCGCATTCAATCGTAAATCCTGCGAACTATCACTGGGGCACCATGGTATATTCGCAACCGAAACATGCACAGGGATCTGTGCAAGAGGCTTGACTTGGGTTTCCAGCTGATCCCGTCTACAACGCAACGACCTGCCAAGCCAGCAATAACTTTCGGGCCCCCTTTAGCACAATATTATTCATATGACTGTTAGTTTGGTTTATTAGTTAAAGATTTGATACACTCATTGTTAGCATCCAAAGGAAGAAGATTCAATAAATAAATAGCAAAACAGGAAAAAAGAAATGAAAAATATGGTGAGCTCATATGACCTTAAAAAAAGTCCACCCTTATGTTCATATTAAAAACATAAAAAGAAAATTCGGCGAAAAATCATGCAAAACTATTTTAGTTATCTAAAAACAAAATGGGTAAAACTATAGGACGTAAGTCATGAAAATTGTATTGTCGCAAGAGACGTAATCGTAGATGATTTATTCGAGAGCTGTTAAAAGTGGAACGGAATTCCTGAATGAGAGTATGGAGATTGATAATACTAATTTCCTGAATGAGAGTAATGAGATTGATAATACGAATATCCAGAATGAGAGTAAGGAGATTGATAATACGAATATCCTGAATCAGATTAAGGAGATTGATACCTGAATGAGAGTAAGGAGAGTGATCATGTTGGTATCCTGAATGAGGTTAAAGAGAAAGATAAAATTAGTTTTCAGAATTAGAGTAAGGAAAGTGATGAAATAAATATCCAGAATGACAGTATGGAGATAAGATTTGACTCAAAACAGCCTAATGAAAGTAATGAATGTAGTTCTAACACAAGTGAAAGACTAAGAACAGGACAAAAATATCATATAAGGAAGATAAAATCGATATCAATAACTATTTTTTTTTAATTTAATTTTTTAGAGACTTTCAAAGTTTTTATGAAGAAATACAAAGTAGGAGTGACATATCACTGTGTGAAGCCGCTATTAAAACTGAATTGGATGCCATGAGAGTGCCACCAGATATATTATCTATGTAAATTGAACAAAGCTATTTACGGTCTTAAACAAGCAGCAAGATGCTGTTTTGAGGTATATAAACGAGTTCTAAAAGGGTGCGGATTTAAAAATTCACCTGTAGATCGATGTATTTATGTTCTTGACAAAGGAGACGTAAGAAAAAAAAAAAATTTATTTTTTAATGTAGATGATTTAGTTATGGCCACAACAGACGTAGAAAAGATGAAATGTTTCAAATCATACCTAATGGACAAGTTGGACAAGTTATTTTATTGGAATGAAAAAAGAAATTAATGATGCTAAAATGCTATTAAGCAAAGCTGCTTATACTAAACAAATTTTTTATAAGTTCAAAATGTGTGATTGTAAATCAGCCAGTACTTCACTAGCAAGCAATCCTAATTATGAATTATTAGATGATGAATGAATCGGATGAATGGTATGATGCCCCTTGTCAGAATTTAGTCAGTTGCTGTTAATTTTTTAAGTCGTTATATGAATAAAAACAATGCAGAATTATGGATATGTTTGAAAAGGATTCTTAGATATCTAAAATGTAATATTTCAATGAAATAAGAATTTAATATGAATACGAGTTTTGAAAATATATTTGTAGGTATCCTACTCTGATTGGGGAGATAATGAAATTGATAGAAAGAGTAAAACTGAGTTTCTATTCAAAATGTTTAAACAAAATCTTATGTGATGGAATACAAAAAGTCAAAATTCAGTAGCTTCATCGACTATATTCCAGCAAGAACTTTTTACAAAAAAATCGATTTCCCACCCCCAACTCTGTCAACATTCTAAGCTCAATCAATATTAGTAAAAAATTGACAATTCCGAAAGAGATCCATCTAAGAGATCCGTATTATCTAGTGTCCTCTATAAATTTGGCGCAGTGTTAACGAAGCGACCAAACGACAGAAAAAGTTCCCTGCAATACGTATGCTTATGCTAATTAGTTTTTAAATAATAAATAAGCATATATAATTTATTATTGCGTTCTTTGTCCTTCCTTATTTGGGTATATCAGTGCTTACAGAAGGTCTATTTAAAAAACTTTTTTTTTCAAAAATAAATAAAATTATTTGCGAAATGTTTTAAATGACTTATAATGCAACTCGAGGATTTTAATACCTTATTAAAATTAAATCGAATTCGATCTTGTACGTCCATGTAAATTCTGGTTGTAGCAACTAGAAAAGTTTTTCAATTTATAAAGCTTTCAAAGTAGTTCGGACAAACGAATTTGAGAAAAAAAACCAAGTCAAGGCCACCCAAATGAAAATAATACATTTGACCAAGGGCAACAGTGCGTATGAGTTATAAACTTTTACACCAATTCGCAGACCCTAAATCGAGTTTTTTTCAAAAGAATTATTTTGGTGTACATTAAATACCTCAAAGCGCATCGTATGGACCTTAAGAATTTCCATACAAATGTGGACCGCCTTAGTGTTCACACATGAACATGACATTGCATTAAGATACTGAAATGCCGAATATGTCACTTAGAATGAGCCCCCGCTCGGGTCACAACATTATCCCCGCAACGCGTCGGTCTAAAGATAAGTAGTTGTAAGAATTTCGTGTAATCCTTATAAGCTAGAACTTTTACAAAATAAAATCAGTTTGAAATTATAACTCAACAGATGTGGACGTTTTACATTTAGACAGTTCTTACATTGTTGGTCCTTCGAGGCACTCTGAAGTTTTTTAGACCAGCACCTTAGAGTCTGATTTGTTCCGAGCGCACGATCAGCTAAAGGCTGCAAAATAAACAAATATAAATCGTGTACCCATCAGTGGTAAAAGGCCGGGAATATAATAGATTTTACAAGTTTAATAAGCCGAACAGGCATAAAGTTCTGTGTAGTTACACGGGTTTGTTACTCGACCTTGTCGTTACCGAGGCCAAAAATATTAGTAAATTGTTTGAAAAAAAATGTTCGGTTAAGAAAATGTATTAAAAAAAAAATTTAAGGACGAAACTACATCAAAGCAGTAATAACAAAATAAACGACACCGAAGCAGAAACAACGAAATAAACGACATTGAAGCAGCAACAACCAAGTCTCACAGACAACATTGAAGCGTAACATCAAAATAACAACAACGACATCGAAGCAGCAACAAACCAAATCTCACAGACGACATCAAAGCAGCAAAAATCAAATCTCTCATACTATATTTATGCTATGAATTTTATGCTTTCTCCAATACATGAAATTATAATAGCCTATGTTTATACAACACAGACAAATTCATGAAATGATATTAGTAAGGCTGTCAAATTTTTTGAATTTGATATAGAGCTCTATAGAGTAGTACGCTGTGAAGTAGGCTGTGCCTCAACATTTCGTACATTGGGACTGAATTCATTGTCAACTTTCGTGTGTTATCAAATTCTTGATAAAGTGTTTATGCACACACGAATTTGCCCACTTCATGAATTGATTTCATGAAATAGGCATAGCATAAACACAGTATCAGACGACAGCGGAACAGCAATTTCATCTGTAAACACCTCCAATGGAAACAGCAGATAAGTTAACTTTAAACATTTTTATACCAGTTACTCGCCAACTTGCCGTGCCCACTTTTACGCCCAGAAACTTCAAAAAATCGTAAACTTGAACGCGGATATCTGTGAAACTATCAAAGATAGAGAATTGGGATTTCACGTTTAGATTTCGTAGCCTTTAATGCAGCGCTGGTCAGATCCGCGAATATGCCACGCCCACTCTAACGCCCACAAACCCCCTATTTTTATGCTAGATAAAAAATTTTAGCTGAAATGTATTAGTCTTGTCAATACCTATAGATTGATAACGCTTAAATCTGTCGACCGCACACACAACCATGTATTGAAATCAGGGGTATGTGGCGCATTTAAGTCTCTCTTAGCTGATTGCATATCTTTATTTCCATTTTGTCCCTTTACATGAGTAACGAGTATCTGATAGTCGAGGTACTCGATATATATAGCGTTCTTCCTTGTTTTTATTACAAACATTATACCTTTAAACACCATAGACTAAATAATGTAAAAATGTTGTCCGAAACAATTATCAAGCTCTTGAAGCACAGGAAAGTCTGACTAAAGAAACTAGATTAATTGAAGGTGGTCACTGAAAAGGTGAAATAATTACTAAGTTAGATAGCCTTAAAGCTAGATTTGTTGCAAATCATGCATTGCTAAAATATGGAGTAGTCGATCATGACTACTTCAACAAAAATATGTTTCAAGAGATCTGTAAGATTTTTAAACCCCTAAAAAGTAAATTTGCGAGCCCTAAAGGTATTTCTGATACCAAAATAGCAAAGAAAGCTGAAAGTAAAAATTAATTATAGGAAACCATTTAGGAGCTCCATAAGGCTAGCCGTAAAGAATGTACATTTAGAGCTAATAAAATAGAATTTTAGATAGAATAGAACAAATTCTATAATAAAGGAGTTCTACAAAAGATATGAAAATAACATATCTTTCGACGAATCCGTCGAAGAACTAGAATTTGACGTCAATAGCATTTTAAACGTCCTAGACGTAAGGATGAAGTCTTCCAATGTGATCATAGGAAATAATAATGGGGTATTGGTAAGGGATAGAGTTTGTGACCTTCCTGTATTACCAAAAATGCAAGTTCCCACCTTTACTGGAGAAGGAAAAGAATAGGACTTATTTTCAGAATTATTTAAAGAAATACATCATAATAGAGATGATCTGAGCACATCTCTAAAATTTAATTATTTGAAAACCGCTCTTAAAGGCGAGGTAAGGAGTATGGATGCTCAGTTGCTGACAGGTTCTGCCGAAAATTATAATGCCGCTTGGGAACTATTAACAAAGCGGTATAAAAATAAGAGAAAAATATTCTCTGATCAGCTGAATCGTTTGATCGATTCGCCCATTCTAGGCACTGATTCAGAAAAACAAATAAAATCAAGTCGACTCAATAAATGAATCAATTCATTTAATAAAGACAAAATCGAATTTAAATGAGGATGTTGATGTGATCTTCGCTCACATTATTATCCGAAAATTCAAAAGAGAAGCGCTTCAACTATATGAAACGCACTTTAAAAAAACTAAGGAAAGGAAATAATGGTGTTTTTAGAACAATGTGTTAGTTCTCTTAGCTCATCACTAAATGATGAAAAGAAAGCTTTTAAAAACGTGGTAAATACCAGTTTTAAGGAAAGTAACAAATTGTTATAAGTTTAGAGGAATGAAAAAATGGAAAAAGTAAACCCTTGCGATACTAAGGAACAAGCATTTCTAGGTACGGCATTGATAAAATCAAATAACTTATATTATTTTGATATTTGATAAATCAAATAAAGGTGGCTATAAAAACCTAAGGACATTATTTGATAGTGGATCGCAATGCACTATTATATCAGAAGAATTATCACCGAGGTTAGTGGAGTGTCCTCTTCAGACACTTATACTTCTAAGCATAATGTTAATTTATGCATAAAAATGCGCGACAATACAAAAAATCCCCTGAATATTGAATCTATCATTCTTTCAAAACTAATGATGACTTTACCGATCAAAACATTAGACGTTGACAAGTCAAAGTGGATGAAATATACGTTGGCGGACGCTCACTTTAATAAACCAAGTAGGGTAGATATTATTATAGGAGTAGTTTAATATCCCTATATCGTAAAGGATGGAGTACACTGAATTCGGATAAATTGTTTCCGGTTGTACAAAATCAATAGGCAGAAAGTTAATTGTAGCTACTACTATGAAAGTACGAGGTTTAGAGAGGTTTTGGGAAAAATGATAGTAATGACATTGATTAGGTTTATACTCGTGAAGTCCCGGATCGGCGTATGTCCGAAATCCCGAGTACCAGAAGCCACTCTACGTCCAGCCACGCAGCCGGCACAGCCAGGAACAGTGCGCAGGACATTGTCAGCAGCAAGCCAGCCACCACATCAAGACTGCCACGCAAGACAGATCGAGCCACGCGGAAACGTCCCGGACAATAAGCAAAAGGATGAAGATAGGGTGGAACGTTCGTTTACACTAGGCGTAGAAGCGAAGTGAAGCGCGGGGCAGCTTCCTGGCGTTTAGCCTTGACTGTCCGCGCGGGCTGAGCAGAAACCCCAATGGGACCATCCTGGACAGAGCAAGGGACAGGCGGCGGTGTGTCGAAAGAAGTGATCCTGGAGAGCGCATCATCGGTTCACCCTAGTCTGAGAACGGTGACGCTTCCCTAAGCTAGCACGGCTGACCCCCTCGAGAGACCGAGTCGCTATAAGCAGTCGCCGAATCAACGCGTCAGGCATGAGCAGAGACCGAGCATATTCAGGGAGCTTCAAGGATCTTCAGGGAACTACTGTACTGAAGCACAGAGTCAACGAGGCGAGGGGTCATCGAGACAACCAGGACCGTCGGAGAATCCGAAGGCCAAAAATTACGATATCAAGGCCATCCGAGCTACCAAGTCGTTTGTAATAATACAACCGCAATAAACCCACTACGAACCCGTGAATTCTGTGCTTTCTCACTGTACTCATGCATACGAAAATTGGAAAGAGTAGATGCATATCCCCTAAGATTTATTGAAATAACATTTTTAAAAACCACTTACCGCTTATCCAACAGCAAATGAAATAAAGTTAGCATGCGTAATAATAATTAAGATACAACTAGAAATTTATTTAAATTCAGAGATATTTTTTGCTCAAAGCACCAAAAAGATATTGGAGTTAAAAACAAAATATTAGGATTGATTCCAATTTTAGATAAAGACGGACTATTAAGAGTAGGGGAAGATTACAGAGCTCTATCGCCGAATTTCATACAAAACATCCGATAATTCTAGATAAGTGTCATTTAACTTCGTTAATTATTAAAAATTCACACAGAGAAACGTTACACGGCGGAATTAATTTGATGCGAAATTATATTCAAAGAAAATATTCGGATTGAGGAACAGCTTAAAACAATTTCTGAGGTAGACAAGTTACGCAAAACAAATTATGAAAAATTTACCAAAGCATAGAGTAACTATGGCCCATACGTTTTTAAATACTGGGGTAGACTATGCTGGCCCTTATCAGATAAGATGCTCAAAGAATTGAAGTCAAAAATATTATTAAGGTTATGTTGCGGTATTTGTTTGCATGGCAACAAAGGGGTTAAATATTGTCAATTTTGTAGCTCACATCTGTTTTTGTATTCCTCCATTCTATATAATTGCTCTGCTAACATTTAAAAAAAAAATCTGGCAAGTTGTATTAATTGTTGCAAACGTTGAAGCTTCCACCAATCTTTTCGGCATGGATTTATTCAACATTTTTGGGTTTGAGATCATGCAAGTATCAAACATTAACTAGGTGCACAACAACGAATTGAGTGACCTATGCAGTAAGTATAATGAGGTGTTTGAACCAGTCATGGGTGTCATTAAAGAATTTAAAGTCGTCAGCAACGCCCAAAATTTTTAAAAAGCCGTCAAATTCCATTCGCACAGATGGACAAATTCAAAGCTGAAGCAGACAGACTTACACAAGCAGGAATTTGGAAACCGATCAAGTTCAGCAATTGGGCATCCCCAATTGTTCTTGCACCAAAACCAGGTGGCGCTACTCGCATCTATGGCGATTTTAAGCAAACAGTCAACGCACAAATCGACGTCGAGCAATACCCACTACCGACAAGAGAGGCGCTGCCAATGCTCCAGCGATCTTCCAACGATATTTAGAGCAACTTCTAAAGGGAGTAGAAGGACGTGGTAACTACTTAGATGACATCATCATCTCAGCACCTACAAGTGCACAACTTTTAAAGCGTTTCGACCAAGTTCTCAGCATTCTACTGGAGAACGGTATTAAATCAAAGATGAAATCGAGTATTTAGGGCAAAGGATCAGCGCACAAGGGATTTATCCAGACAATTCGGGCTTGGAGGCTGTTAAACTGTTCCGTCCGCTTTCTAATTTGCAACAATTGGAAGCGTTCATGGGTAAAGTTAATTACTATTGCAACTTTATACCATACTATTCTCAGTTGGCAGCTCCTTTGAACCAGCCTCGTAGGAAAAATGTCGCATTCTTTTTTGGTCCGCAACAACAGAAACCATTTACAGCTCTGAAGTTCCATATCAGCTAACTCATTTCAATGAAAATATAAAATTAGTTCTGGCAACGGATGCATCATCTTTTGGCATCGGTGTAGTCCTTTCGCACATCAAACCAGATGGCAAGGAGACCCTATTGTTTTCGCATCCAAAACGCTTGATAAACATCAGGTAAAATATAGCCAAATCCAATAAGAGAAACTTATTATCATATTCAGAGTGAAACGTTTCCACCAATATTTGTATGGCCGAAAGTTCACCCTCATAACGGATCACAAGCGATTTTTTTTTCATCTTTCTCTGATGACGTCAAACAGGCTACAGCTCTGGGCCATCTTTCTCATGGCCTATAATTTTGATATTCAATATCGATCCACATCTGCTCCTGGCATCGCAGATGCTCTATCGCGACTTCCTGTGGGCACGGATCCGGCTTTCGACAGAGAAGAAGAAGCTTGTCACACTTTAATAGAACTGTCAACGCCGATCAATTCAGAAACCCTTCGCAACGATATCACATAGAACTTTCAGTGAACGGTCGTGTTTTTGTCTTGCGCTCCGAATTTTTGTTCTTTTTGTCCATAAACCATCGGGGTTTAATTCATATTTTCATACGTCTATATAACTTTTTATGTCCCTAACAACATCCGTTCGCTTCGCGAGTGCATAGTGATTGTTTTGTGTTTAAATTAACAAAATTAGCTTGCACGTCTAATCTCTGTGCAGTGTTTGTTGTTATAGTTTTTTTCTAATTGCCTTCTTCTTTTCTTCCAAACGCTGTTTGGAGCGGTAAGTGTCTAAACGGTAGTTACCCGCTCTCCCGCACTCCCGCTTATAACTTTGTTTTTGGAACATCTAAAACTTACGCTCCCCCAGCTTACTTACTCCCGCTCATTCTCTCCCGCTCTCTAACTCTCTCTTTTACTTGCGTAGCTTTATTCTCTTGGCACTGTGGTTCGGAATATCGCGATAATGGCTGTCTGCAATTTAAAGAAATGCAAGTCGTTAATTTCGGCTGGACAACAGAGCATTCCGTGCCATTCGTGTGAGAATATTTTTCATGCAAAATGCCTTGGCTATTCGGGCCTGGTACGCGATGCAATCGACATGAGAAGTGGCTTGCGCTACTATTGTGATGAATGCATTGCTTATGAAACCCAGGCACTCTCTATAAGGTGGCTTACAAAAAGCACTGTTACGGAATTAATCCGGAACAGCCGTAAAAATACGGATCTGCTTGTGGCGCTTGAGTCGCAGCTCACTAGCCGTATGCTATCTGAGCCCGATTCTCCTAAGCGTAAAAAGATCGCGGTCGATAGACAACCCACGGTAGCCGCTAGTGTAACTCTCTCTGGCGATCCGGGGTCTGCAGCACAGCAGTCGATCTCAGTTAGCTAGACAACATGTTTAGTGGCCTACAATTGACGAAGACATTAAAAACCTGGTTCAGTCATGCAGCATCTGCAAGAGCAAAAATCCTACTCCTCCGAAAGAGTACTAACGTTGACCTGCAGCAACAACAGCATGGGATCGAATTCATATCGACTTCGCCGGAAAAGTATTTGGCTCAATGTGGCTTATCTGTGTAGACACCTTCTCGCAGTTTCCATTCGTCGTTCAAATGTTGTCCAGTACAACCGCCAACACGATCGCTGCACTATCATCGATTTTCGCCATCGAAGGATACCCAAGAGCCATGGTCAGCGATAACGGTCCGCAGCTTACGGCTGACGCCTTTTAGGAATTCTGCAAACAACATGGAATAAAACACAGCACCGTTCCATCCGGCATTCAACGGATTAGCAGAGCATTTTGTTCAGATGTTCAAATTCGCAGTCACAAAGTACATCCCTAATCAAATGGTCTACACTCGTGAATATTCAAAGGGAGAAAAATGAATTGAAGGCACAGTCGACCGTCCCTTTGAAAAAAAGGTTTTTAACGTTCGCACCTCAAATGGCTATGTCAAGCAAGTGTGGGGCGTGACTTTTTTGATCTTTTCAGAACGTTTCTATGATTGACATCCTAGAAATGCCTAATTTCAAGAAAACCTGCCAGACTGCAGCCTTATTTCTTCATGTACATCTTGAGGAATTCGCGTTCGATGGGTTATCCTTTGTTCTCGGAAGTTGGAGGTTCGGATCGTAAAATACAGTATTATTATGGATTCAGTCAAAAGACGTTTACTCGCCTTTTGTTATTGCATGCACCCGCTTCATCATTAAAAAGCTTGGTAGTTCCTTCTACAAGCAGCCTTAGCTTCAGTTTGAGTTGTACTGTAAATGTCAATTTCGAAAATCATTGACCTTTTTATTTAAAATATTACTTTATGGAAATGGAAACCTATAGATAATATGAGAATTATTAAAAATATAGAGAATGATGATTGAATCCGGGCAGACGATCTGCAGTTTAAGTATGAATTCAATAGCGTTGCATGGAAAGGAGCGACTATACACTGAGCTTGACTCTGGTGGCCGCACAATTAGCCGGTGTTTGACCAGCTTGAGGACGATGTAGAGCTACTGCAAAGGGCGCTTTTCAAAATATCTTCCCACTATGCCAAGATTCAGTTTGGACTGCGCCAGGTAGCCTCTGCTTCCTCCAGTGAAAGTGACAGCCGACTCAAAGATCTAAAGGACTTGACGTCCCAGGGACTGGATGATACTGAACATAGTCTGGTGTTAAGCAAAACAACTTACTGTGCCCCCTGCGAAGATTGTTGTCCTCTAGAAAGCAGATCCATGACTATTTGCGAGGGTGCTACTTACAATGCTACCTTGTGCAACATTGTGGAGCAGGACGGTGGGAAAGCCCAAGAACGTAGTTTCAAGGCTGTGGGGAAAATAAGGCCTGTCGGTCGAAACATGCAGCATGCCCTGTATGATATTGAATAAAGATATGATATGGGTAAGGAGTCATAGACTTTTCGCATGAACGGATAAAAAAAGAAAGTAGTGAGCAAGTAATCAACACCAAACCAAAGTAAAAAATTTAAATGAAAGGGAAAATACCTTCCAATAAAATATAACGCATTTTAAAGAAACCCCAAACACCAAACCGAATCCTTAACACAGTTTGAGTACCGCTCAGAAAAAATGTCTCATATTTGGCTTAAGTCTGCGTTTGTTCTACCAATTCGTCAACCTTTGTATACCCACAAACACAATCGGCCCTGTTCCAGTTTTCACTTCACACAAAATGTGGCAGGTTTGTCACATTACGGAAATAAGTAACGACTGTAACAACTCTGTTTGCTCGAGCAGTTTGAAACACTGTTTGCTTTTCAAAAACTACCAAAACAGCTGACCCAATACAATACTTTACGTACAACATGTATGAAACATTCCTTAAGCTTAGGTAAGAAAAATCTTATCAGGCGGAAGCACAAAAATGGAGTTCAGGACGAAATTTTTCTTGAATTTATGCGTAGAAACGAGGACATTGGTAGGGGCTTTGTGAAAGGGGATACAGTGCTCGTTGATGCCAAATGGGCTAACGGCCGACGAGTTAAGAGCGGCTGGACCACCATTGAAAAATATTTCCGGCAGGAAAAAAGTTGGGTATTTAATAAATCCTAATATTAACACATATTTGAAACCCTTAATTCATTTTACGTAGGCATGGTGAGACTACAAAAACGCCGTTAAGAAAAATGTAGCGCACAACAGGGGGAATCTTTAGCTACCAGAGGTGGTTCTGTTGCCATATTCTGCGGAATATTCAGTGTGGGCGAAGGCATCGAGTTCGCTAAAGTCTTTGGCCTTTCTGCAATTCAGAAAGGGGAGGATCCTGAAGGGGTGGATCGTGGAATGCATTCATCTAGATCCAGTCCAACGTGGCAACGAACTCTTAAGCGACCTTGAATTTAATTTAATTAATTTGGAGGAGGCTTGCGCCACGCAAAACAATTTAATGCAGAGCGTGGTGAAGTCGCTAGAAAAATTTAACAATACTATGTATGCCCAAAATGAAGAAATGTCACGCCACCATCAGAAAATGGAGGAGATAGAAGCAAAAAAATAGAAGTTCTCCAAGAGATTCTGGAAAAGAAGTAATAGACTTTTTACATACAAATTGAGGATCATATTGTAGTGTTCCCTGAAAGCATCGGAATCTAATTTTTAGTAGACCAATTGTCCTCTCAACAATATTTCGAGCCGCTGCGTACTTTACATTGTATACATGCTGAAAACTTTTATTTTGTGGACTACGATAAGGAGTTAGCACAAAAAGTTCTAAAGCATATCCTGAACCTGATAGTACAAAGAAATTACTAGTTCTTAAAAGAAAATTCCCTTGTGCGACTGTTGTTCCAAATAAAGGAATAATGCCATGATTCTGGCTATGTGGCATCAATGGATAGTATCACCATATCATAGTTGCATACCTAATAGAAATACGGGTAGCTAGTGTCATAGACAAACTTGAAAAGTTGCATTATACAAGCTGACCACCATAGCATTTATGCTGAAGCCTTTGCGATTCAAATATAAAGATGACTCTTTAACTGGCTTTATAATTTAAGCGTGTGTCACATCTACACATGCTATGACATTTGGAAAACCAATTTGACGAAAAAAGTACGTCTTAGATTGATCTATCTCGATCGGCGTTTGTTGGGTAAAAATGTATTGAGAGCACATGTACTCCAACGCTCCCACCACTTTGTGCAAAATTTTTGAAAAAGTGCCCCTTCCTATATTCACATTATGACCCTTCGCCACCTCGACTGCTAGGGACTGAAGAACTGACGCAACCTGGGTAGTATGGGAAATAAAGAGGTGTTCTAGGTAGAGTCCAACTTCTCCTTCAAGAAATGTGAATAGTTCCTTGTCGACCCGGTAATATTGTAAAAATCTGCAAAGCTTACATTTTTAGATTCCAATTTTTGCAATTTGTAATATAGGCTAACTAACGGCCGATCGGGAAGGTTAAATGTGTCAGCATTGTTTCTTAAATAGCGGGTGCTGCGGCTTTTGCTCAACCACTGTTGCCTCCCCAATTCGTTACTTGCCAAAACGTGCAAGAAAATTTTTATAAACTAACTTTTGATTTCTGATTTTTCCACCGATTTTCAGCACTATTCTATCCGGAACTTATCAACACTGCATTTTATCTGACTGCAATATAAACAAGGAAGAACGCTATAGTCGAGTACCCCGACTATCAGATACTCAGCCAGTACAGCCACATACTTTTCTTGCCCGTTATTTATCCTTACCCCACTTTCCCCTATAACTGAAAATTTATTGGTGAAAACAATAATTTTAAGTTATAATCCGTGACTTTAATAATGTTATTTAGTAGTTTGCCTAATTTTTTGTCTGGAGTGTCCTTGTTTTTTTATTTTGAAATTTATAACTATTCACAATGGAAGAAAACCTGAATAATTCAACAGCCAATAGTCGTGCCCTTCTGTGCATTCTGGCAAAGCAGAGACCTGGTCTCAAGATTTGTCATATACCTGCCAAAGAAAATTTATGAGTTTAGGTACATGTTTGTAAATTCGGAAATTGATGTTATATGCGTGTCTGAGACATGGTTTGTTCAGAGTCTATTTGATGTGCTAATATCGTGTGATGGATATAATGTGTACCGTTCTGATCGTGTTAGTCATGGGGGATGAGTTCCTATATATGTAAAGAAAAAATTTAAAATCTAAATTATTTGCCAACACAATATATATATTTCTTAAATACAAAACCCGATTATGGAGAAAAATCTGTTAATTGGCTACCGCATTGCAACACAAATTATGATGATCTAATCAATACTCTGACAGACATTACAGTAAACTTCACTGATGTAATCCTTGCAGGCGATTTTAATAGTGATATTCTGGGGGAATCTCACCTTACCAGCAACATGGAATCGCTAGGTCTGAACCCAGTAAATCTTTCATTTCCAACTCACTTCAGCAGAACACGTAACATTTGATTTGATTTTTGTGAGTGATGTTAATAAAATATGTTTGTATGATACGCTAATCGTTCCGTCCTTTTTAAAACATGACCTTATATACCCGACCTATAACTTTGACCTTAACTACACGGACCATACAATATCTTATCGTGATTTTAAGAATATTAATTATATACTGTTGAACGTAGCATTTCACCAGTGTGTATGGAACAATACTTACAGTCTTCCAACAGTTGATCGTCAACTTAACCTTTTTCAACTTAATATTAGCATCTTATACGAAAGTTTTTGCGACCGTCCAAAAAAACATGGCTTACCAATAATAAACAAGTGGCAATTATAAAACGAATTGAACATACCAGAAGTGGAAAAGATACAAAACACCGCAACACCACAGCATGTTTGTATCTCTGAGAAAAACGGTTACCAAACTAATCGGCTCTGCAATTCTGATTCTGAACTCTGATTTAGAAACTCGACCTATTCGAGTCAAACATGGAAACAGATTAAAGCCCTAGGGATAAGTAAACAAAAGACATCACAGGAACTAGATGTTGACAAAGATGAACTGAACCTAAAATTAGCAGAATACCAAGTTCCTAAGGTCACAACCAACACGTACCTGAACTCAGTACCTGAAAACATCTGTGATACTAGGTTTAGATTTATGTGCGTTGACCAATGAGATGATTTAGATAATATTCTTAAAATTAAGTCTAACGCAATTGGACCTGACGATATTCATCCTAGTTTTATAAAAATTATACTTCCTATACTTATCCCTTACCCTACATACACATTTAACACGGCTCTTACTACGTCTACGTTCCCGGATTGCTGGAAAACCGCCAAAATTATCCTAATACCTAAAGCAAACAAGGAATACCGGCCGATATCTTTTCTTCCGTACCTCTGGAAGGTGTTTGAAAATATAGTCGCATCACAAGTAAATAATTTTATATCTGTCAATAGCCTCTTAAATGACCATCAATCTGGATTTAGAAAAAATCGTAGCTGCACTTCAGCCATCTTAAAAATAACTGAAGATATTCGTCAACAGAAGGACAACTCGTATGTCACCTTCTTACTATTGCTGGACTACTGCAAAGCGTTCGACACAGTAAATCATGAAATCCTGTGCTCAAAACTAAAAAATTTGTAATTCTTCTCCAATACTGCCGTCAACCTTTTGTGTTCGTATCTTAAAAATCGGCGCCAATATGTTGTGTCGTCAAATATTTGTTCCTTGTTTGCCTATCTGAAGCGTGGTGTACCCCAGGGTTCGGTTCTTGGACCACTATTATTCACACTATATATAAATGATCTTCCGTCTATGCTGTCGACATTTAATGTACATTTATATGCTGATGATGTTCAAATGTATGTTAGTCGTCCCTTAAACAGAAATAGTGAGTGTTTAGATACTTGTAGAATAGAGCTTGCAAAAGTAAATGAATGGGCTGAAAATAGCATACAATAGTATTGCGCGTTTTATATTTAATTTGCATAGATCTGACCATGTAACTCAATTTGCAAGATATTTGATATAAGCTTGGCAGATTATATGAAAAGTAGAACAATAATCTTTTTACACAAATTTATATACACCAGAGAGCCATCATACTTATTTAAAAAAATGAAAATTCTCCAGATCTACAGAAACAAAGAACATTATCTGCATCCGACACAGGTTTCTGCTTTCAAATAGACCATTTTTTATAAATGCGATTAAAACGTGGAACTAGCTTCCCAACTATATAAAAGAAACTAGGAGCGCAACACTATTTAAGACAAAACTTCTCTCACACCTGAAAAATAGCAGTTCTAGTCTGATATAAGGTATCATATCCTATCTTTACATTGCGACCTATCCCCAAAACCTTTTCCTCAGTTTTTTAATTTCGATTTAACTTTATTTGGCATTCTAAATGTTCAACAATTAATGTAACAATGTATGTCATTAGATTTAAGAACCAATTTTGTCCAAATTTAAATATGTTTACCAGTTGTGACTAGCGCAGTAATTTATAATTTTTTTTTTTAGAACTTGTAGCGTTAGGAAACCTAAACAATAAATAATAATAATAATAATATAATTTTATCAGAGTGTCAAGGTTGCTCTCCACTCTATCCATTTTTCTCCAATAACTTTTTTATACTTTCTAAAGTCCTTATTCCCATCTCTTTGGGAATCTTCTGTGAGTTGACCTTTTGAAAACAAGGCATTTAAAATATATTCAGCTTCGTGAATTAAAAATGTTTGTATCATTGTACTGTCATACCACGGATGCAAGTGTACAAAGTATTTATGAGCGAGTTTTTAAAATAAATTCATATTGACCTCATGGCCTGGTGCAGCGACAACCATTACGTTGAGGAAGCTTTTTAATAGCTGGAGATCAACTACACTAATTTTCACAGAATCTTCAGAATTTTAAAACATCCCCGCGCGGTGTCATTCTTGGAACTCCCAAAACCGGGCCTTAGAGGATCTATAAATAACGTTGATTCAGGTCTAATCAAATGTTCTCCTAAACAAGGTTTTTATCCTCCTTAGATCATGTTTGCTATTTCTTTGTTGGCAATTTATATGAGAGAGTGGAGACTTCGAAGACACAGCGAGGGTGCCGTATGCAAGGAAAAACAAGGAAGAACGCTATAGTCAAGTACCTCGACTATCAGACACCCGTTACTCAGCTAAGTGGACAAAAAGGAAATGGAGATATGCCACCACCTCCCCGTGATCTCATTATATGGGTATGTGTGCGGTAGACGTTATGGGCGTTAGAGTGGGCGTGAAAACCTTTTTTGTGGGGCAACCGATAGGTATTGATGATAACAATACATTTCAGTTGCAGTTTTTGTTCTAGCATAAAAACTGTAGGAGCCACAGTTTTAGGCATTCGTGGGCGTTAGAGTGGGCGTGGCACCCTGCTGAAGCAAACTTGCGCTGCGCAGGAATCTCAGGAATCTGCATGCCTAATCCCAGTATTGTAGCTCTTATAGTTTCCGAGGTCTCAGCGTTCATACGGACAGACGGACATGGCTAGATCTACTCGGCTAGTGATCCTGATCAAGAATATATATACTCGGAAACGCTTCCTTTTGCCTGTTAAATACTTTCCTACGAATCGTGTATACCCTTTTACTCTACGAGTAACGGGTATAAATATGTGCAAACAAGACTTTGTGGCTATTTGCTTCTTCAGAAGTAATGCCTTTTCATTAATAACTACAGCGGGCCAAAACTAAATCAATAATTAGGCTCTGCTCAAAAGGCAATCATGTCAGTAAGTTGTTTTGTTTGGGACCAAAGGGAAATTTTATAAAACGTCCTTAACAATTAAGGGAAATTTATTTTTGTTAAAGCAAAATCCGACAATGTTAACAAACTCACTTCCGAGTGGAAACTGGAACACGCCTGAAAATCATTCAACAAGAATCACACGTAAAAACACGTTAAAGAGCTAAAGGTTGTGTGTCATAAATGAGAAGAATTAGGATGACATGCATCGAAATGTGATACACGAGCCTGTTCCAGTTTCCACTCGGAAGTAAGTTCGTTAACACTGTCGGGTTTCCCCTTAAACATAATAGCATTTCCCTTATTTCGTGGTCATTTTGTTGTGGAAATGCAGCGACAGTCTCTTGACAAAAGACTTAGCTTGGCCTACGTTTTTCAGCCAAAGGGCCGATTCAATTTTGCCCCGCTGTTAGTTTTTATCTATGCGCATTAATTTTGCATACATTAAATGCATAAAATCCTATAAACAAACAATAGTTGGCATAAATACAAATTGCAATATATTTGTAAAAATAAGACTGAAATAAAAAATAAGAAAAAGAGGTCTTAAAATATCCCTGCCGTATACTTTTGTCACAATAAAAACTTTAAATTAAGTGGTATTTTAAACAAAAACATTTGTTTAGATATCTCGGATAAATAATCTTTCTTACCAAAGTACAACGAACAAAATTAAGAATGATTAGATCTCATCTCTACAAAATACTTTCTTCTTTCCCGTTTTAGGCAAGTCCGAGCGGATTTCAGAACAGTGGCGGCGGAATTGCAAAATTGTATCTATTATAAGATACCGGGTTTTTAGGTGCAACCAAAAAATATTTAATTAAATAATAATAACTTAAATTGTAAAGATGCTATTATGAACATTAAACAACGACAAACATGATAAGAATATCATTTCCACATAAAGCAATTACGAGGTACTTTTAATGTTCACGCCGTCGGATTTAAATCCGACACAGAATTTTTGGAAGCTAACAAAGTAACAACAGAGGGAAATTCGATTCCGTGCAGTTCTTTCGGAAGTGAGTTTTGAAACAGGTCTGGGAAATTCGAATCCGTGTCAATCTTTCAGAAGTGATAACTGGAACAGGGTCTATAGTATTTTATGTAATTGGGTAGCAAGTCACGACTTTACTTTGGATAAATCATCAATTCAATGTTATCACTGCTCCAAAAATTAACTGTTTGGCGTGTGCTTGTCAATTTGGGAGCTAACGAGTGATACAACTTAGAAAAGTTCAGAACTGCTGTATGTTAAAAGTGCGAGCGTTAAGATCTCTCGACTTGTTGTTTTTGGTGGTGTTTTAATAAATTTCGGGTATATTTACAGAAATTTAGGAATTCCTTAATTATTAGTGCCAACATTTTTCCTCAATCTATAATATATTTATTTAGACTATACCTGTTTATAATACTGAGAATCGGTGAACTATTTAGAGAACATATGCCCTGCTCATAATGCAAAAAAAACATTGTATTCCTTGTATTTATTACGGAGCAAAAGGGAGATGGAGATACACAAGCAGCAATGCGAAGTTAAATAGCGCCGTTTACTCGCGGCTTAAATATATGGGTCGCTGACAGACTTAAGCGTTATAGGCGTTAGAGTGGGTGTGGCAAACTTATTTTAGGTCAATCGATGTGTTGACGAAACGAATACATATAAGTTGTTGCGAGCTGCTTGTGGGCGATATAGTGTGCGTGACATTTTTTAAAATCAATCGATACTATAGGAGCCAGAGTTTTGGGCGGTTTGTGGGTATCAGAGTGGGCGTGGGCGTGTAAGTGTTACAAACATGCGCTGCGTACGAAAATAATAAGTCGAAATATGAAATCTCAATTCTCTAGCTCCTATAGTTTAAGAAATCATAGTGACAGACGGACATGTCTAGATCGACTTGGCTAGTGATGGTGATCAAGAATATAAATATTATTATCTCAAAATCTATTTCTACGCCTCTCTTAAAATGATTAATTTTACATTTTCTAGCACAGAATTCGATCCTACAGTATTTCCCCGAACTATGTATATCTTTATTTTTCTACGCGCTTATCATCTGTAGTACGACACACCGAAGCGCCCCTCGGTCGGTTGGCCGGAAGGTTGCGTTATACCCCAACAAGTTTTACCGTGTTTTCGATTATATTTCTGCGCGGACTTGCGAACACTTTCCTGGAACTCAATTTTTCACTATCAAGTCGCCCCTCGTCCCAACAATAAGTTTCAAAAGCCAGCCAAAAACAGCTGTATGTCTATATTTATGGCTTGAACCTGTAACAATAAACATTACACTCTTCAAAATACCGAATCTTCGGCCTAATATTTCACGAAAGCAATTTTCTCCAGATTCGCCGAACCCTGTAAAAAAAAATTTTTTTCCCTTGGACCGCGATTTATTGAGACTCGTCTTGTCAGTTATACATACGAGTAGATTGGTCATCCGTTATCATGTGAATTCTTAAGAAATCGATGTTCATCAAAGATATTTTAATCGCAACTGTTGAGCGTGACACCGAAATACATACGAAACAGACAAATCTTTTTCGAATCTTTCAGAATGTTTAGTTCATCAACCCGAGAAAATCATAGGAAGGCCTACTTTCCTTATATATTCTTTTGATAAAAACTTAACTTTGAAAATCAATTGCAAGAGAACGATGGCAGACCGCAGCGTTATTTCATCATGTAAGTTTTGAGGAATTCGCGGTTCATCGATTATAGTTTGTTCCCGAAATTTGGAGGCTAGGACCGTAAAACGCTGTATTACTATGGATTTAGTCAAAGGGGGCTTACTTGCCCTTGAAGTAATGGCTATGTCATAAAAAAAATTGATAGTTCTGTAACGAACTGATTTTTGTAGTCTGCTCGCTACGAGATTCGTTCGGATAGCTCAGTAGATTTTGTGTTCGTCCCACCAAATTTATATAAACGTGACCGATCAGTCCTGTAGCTCCCTGAAGATCCTTGCGGCTCCCTGAAGATGCTCGCTCGCTGCTCGTCCCTGACGCGTCGACTCGGTGACTGCTCGTGACGACTCGGACTCTTGAGGGGAATCATCCGTACGGGCTTATGGAAGCGCCACCGTTCTCAGACTAGGGTGAACAGAAGCTGCGCTCTCCAGGATCACTCCTTTCGACACACCGCCGCCTGTCCCTTGCTCTGTCCCAGATGGTCCCACTGGGATTTCTGCTCAGCCCGCGCGGACAGTCAAGGCTGAACGCCAGGAAGCTGCCTCGCGCTTTACTTCGCTTCTACGCCTGGTGTAAACGAACGTTCCACCCTAGCCTCACCCTTCTGCTTATTGTCCGGGACGTTTCAGCGTGGCTCGTTCTGTGTTGCGTGGCTGTCGTGATGTGGTGGCTGGATTGCTGCTGACAAATTTTTTTGCGCACTACTCCTGGCGGTGCTGGCTGCGCGTTTGGACGTAGCGTGGCTTTTGGTACTCGGGGTTCGGGCGTACGCCGACCCGGGGCTACACGGGTCGAAACCGTCCTGGACCGCTCCACTCGAGACTGTACCGATCGACCGCTCTCCCTTCTGTCTTGTTATACTTGGGATTCGGACACGCCGATCCGGGACCTCGCGAGTCGAAACCGTAGGGCTCTCCTTGACAACTCCACTCGAGACCGTACCGATCGACCGCTCTCCCTTCTGGCTTGTTATACTCGTTATTCTCCAGGCGTAACGCTAGAACTTAGTTGATATGGTTAAACCGACCGCCTTGACCTATCCGTGTGATGCCCTCTGGACCTCAGCTACCAGCGTCTCAATTCGGAGATTCCTGGTATCCCAATCCCGAACGTCTCGACGTATCAATCTTGCTCCTCGTAAGCTCCCACGGCGCTGCTTTTCCGACGACTCGACTTGCTGTTGCTCCCTTGTAGATTATTTGGTTGACTGACTGTTCACTTTGGTATCTGATTGATCTTGACGGTTTGACTCCTCCTCATCGACTGATACAGCTGCGAGCGCTCTGCGGACTTTGTAGGGCCTCCGGGAACTGTTATTTCCCTTTTGCGCACGGCCCGCTAAATCTATCCACTCCGGGTTCAAAGTCCGTGACTCCTGGTTGACCAACTTGTCCTTTACGCACAGCTTCCAACCGATGTTCTGCCCACTGCCGCCGTCCCGCTGGTTCCCGTGATGCTTGCCTGTGTGCCGCTCCACTGCCGAGATGTGGCACTTCTTCTCCCGGTCCAAAGTATATGGGAGAGTCCAAAGTCCGGTGGAGTCCCGTTATCCCCACATGGCACTCTTGCTCTGCCCGCCAAGTCTCCACTCTCTCCTTATCCGCTCCTTGCCGCGCCGTTACTACGCGAATTCGACGCGTATCTGGTAAGCGGCCGGCCATCTGCTGCTGCTGCTGGTCAAATTTGTGGGGAGTTATTCAACTCCTCATAGTTCCTTCTACAAGCAGTCTTAGCTTCAGTTCGAGTTTTGCTGTAAATGTCAATTTCGAAAATCTTTGACCTTTTTATTTAAAATATTACTTTATGGAAATGGATAATATGAGTATTAATAAAAATATAGAGAATGGTGTCATTGAATCCGGGCAGACGATCTACAGTTTAAGTAAGAACTCAATAGCATTGCATGGAAAGGAGCGACTATACACCGAGCTTGACTCTGGTGGCCGCACAATTAGCCGGTGTTTGACCACTTACGAGTGCCAGCTTGAGGACGATGTAGAGCAACTGCAAGAGGCGCTTTTTAAAATATCTTCCCACTATGCCAAGATTCAATTTGGACTGCGCCAGGTAGCCTCGGCTTCGTCCAGTGAAAGGGATAGCCTACTCAAAGATCTAGAGGATTTGACGTCCCAGGGTCTGGATGGTACTGAACATAGTCTGGACTACACATCTTCCACACCATCCAAAATTCGTATTAAGCAAAACAACATACTCTGCCAATTGCGAGGACGTCTCGAAGAATTGGAAATTGGAATTTGCTTTCAGCAGGATTGTTGTCCTCTTGAAAGCAGATCCATGATTACTTGCAAGGGTGCTACGAACAATACTACTTTGTGTTACAGTGGGGACGCGGACGGTGGGAAAACCCAGGAACGTAGTTTCAAGGCTGTGGGAAAAGGCAGGCCTGTCGGTCGAAACATGCAACTTGCCCTGCACGATATGAAATCCAAAAAACAAGACATACTCTTGCGTAAAGAGTCATAGACATCGTGCATACGCGAATAAAAGAAAAAAGTTGTGAAAAGGGACTCAACACCGAACCACAGAAAAAAATTGAAAGGAAAAGAAAAAACACCTTGCAATAAAATACCCTACGGAAACACAATATCATGAGACCGAGGAACAACATAAAGAACTACAGGTTGTGTGTCATAAATGAGACGAAGAATGATGACATGCATAGAAATGTGATATAGAATTTAATTGCACCCAAACAAAATGTGTTATGCAACAAAACAACGTATTATATATATATATATATATCATCGTCATCAAACTACATATATTAATTGACTCAATTAACTTTTTCATTTAATTGGGGAGATTAATTTTATTCAGATATTTTTAAAGCAGCTGACATTTTGTACCATTTAACGCACTACGAAACAATTCTGTTTGGGCTGGTATCAGGATATCAGGTTGGTAATATACGGAAAATCAACTTTTTTCAATGGCTTTATAGGCCCTCAAAATGTTTCCCATTGTCGCTTAACCTTATTCTTCGGTTAACCACATAGTTAAGCCAATTATAACGCAGTTCACCTTTGATGTCCGGGAACTATAGGATGTAATTGGGTAGCAAGTCACGAATTTACGGGGGATGAATTATCAATTTAATGTTTAGCTGTTTGACGTGTGTTTGTCAATTTGGGAGCTTCATCCTATAACTATCGGCAACAAAATTTTTGCGTTACACTTAGAATTAATCGACATACGTTTCTTCAGTGGAAATAGAGCCATGTTATGTTATTTAACGAACAGCTTTTGATGGACATGGCTCGCCTTATACCTCAACGGCTGGTTGAAGTTTTGTTTCCCGAAATTTTTAAAAACCTAGTGATACACCAATCGAAAAGTTTTTCAAAAACTAAAAGGGTTGCATACCAAGACTTTCAAAGTTTCAACTGGTTTTGTAAGAAAAAGCAATGAAAGCGTAATACCCCCTTCCCATAGAGTCCATCCATTCGAAACGGTTGGGATTTTTGACAAATTTGAAACTCCGATTCCCACAGGGCACATCTACCATCTACCATCCGACAACAGCTGTCAAATCAGCTGTAACTAATAAAAACACAAGCAAAAATTGTGAAAGTGGATTTTGCCAGACCAAAATGAAACATTTACCAACTATTTTGGCTGTTGTACAACAGCAAAATCTTAAGTTGAATCAGCTTTTATTGGCAGCCAATTCAGAGGAGTGGAATGATGACGATTTGGATCTGTACGAAAGCATTTTTTCTGCAAAGGAGCAAATGCCACGAAGTGTGTGGACGCTGGTACGTGCTCTTAAATTGTATTACAAATACTATTAAAGATTGCGATTTATATTAAACAGATGCGATACGGGACATTTTGCGAAATGGATATACCGGAAAACAACGACGAGTTCTTCAAATTGAGCTTTCGTATGGAGAAGAGGACCTTTTCGTTTTTGGTGGACTGACTATGTGTTTTGCGGAAGAACTGGCGAAATGCCATTCCTCTACAAAAGCGGATCGCTATAGCCTTGGGATCATCAGCGGTTTGTTGGGAATGGTCTTAACAGCCACTACAAGAATAATAATGCAGTCATTTTAGCCTGTGGCATCTTGCACAACATTTTAAATGAGCACAACAGCGCTATAAATGAAACTTGGCAACAGGCTGCAAGCGATCTGCAGATTTTAGCCATCTTGCAGTAAAAATAAGGGCAGCTATTTCCCAATATTGTCTAAATGGTAACAAATAAAGTTCATTAATTATAAATCTGTTTGTTTTTTATTAATTATTATTTTGGTCTATTTGTTATAAATTTTTGGGAATTTGTTGTTTTTCTCAACAGCTCCAACAAATCCGATTGGAATTTAGCTTGGCTGTCTGCCATTCTCGACAATATTTCTGTTTGCGCTCGCTGCTGCTCCAGCCTTTCTCGAGCTATCTCCACAAGCTCCGACTTGTGGTCCACCTTTGCGCGCTTAGCAGTGCTGCCTGAGCGTAGACTGCCGCTGCAGATAGAAGCTTCCATGTCATCTGGGTCTACATCCAAGAGCTCCGCAAAGTATTCCCGAGTATCTGCAACAAATACATTTTACTAGATCATTTTAAACCAAAGATATAAGTGTGGGGACATACTGTCGCCTTCCATTTTCAAAAGTTTTCCGGCACCATTGTTTACGTTTTCGTAATGAATGTTTCACTTTCCACTGTCAAGAAGAAAAGTTTAGGGTTTCCACCCAAAATTATCGCCTAACTATCGCATAAAGCAGTCCGTCAAATTTGGATGGGGAACTAATTGGAAAATTTTCGGAACGGCAAAACCTTATGGACCATCCGTTCAACGGATGGTAGATGGTGGATGGATCTCTGTGGAAAGACCCTTTTAAGTTGAAAAGTTGGAAAATTTGTACTGTTGGGGCCGGTAAGTATAAATATACTTTATTATTAGTTATATTCTTACTGAAAATACGCGTCAATTGAAATCCGATGCTGCGTTCAAAAGTAATTTCAAAAACAAGATCTAAGGGACTTTTCAAGATGAAAATGTCTGTCCCTTTGTTTGTCAGTTTGTCTATTTAAGACCATAACGCTCTTTTAGGGATCCCGAATCATTTGATCATTGTTGAACAGATCGTTATAAGAAACATTAGTTGTACCACGTTTTGTAAAACGCGCTACTTTGGTGGAAAATAAGCTATAACTAGCTTAATTTCGTATACCTGCAACCTGAGATTTAAAGCACTCTGCAATAGAAAATGCCATTGTATGCGAAAAGCTGAAATATTTTGCTTATGCGGGCAGAATGAACAAATTTGAGAAAGTGTATTTTGTAACGACCCTGTTTCGGGAAACGGTATAGCTCGCCGTGGACAGCGCCCGAGATAGAAATTTATTTCCTCTATAGATCGGTTTACCTCCCTTTCCCCAAAAATGATGCAGAGAGAGAACGCTATGAAGTATGAAGTATTTACTACGATAGGATAGATCTAGGCTACAATAGATAACGTTGGTGACAGGTCGCCTTTGCTGTGGAGTTTCTGCTTGATTCGTTGTGTCGGCGCTGCGGAAGGGCCGAGCTGTGTACTGCTTGCGTCGCTGTGTCGGCGCTGCGGGAGAGCGCTGCCTACTTCGTCGTAGTGGTCTGGGTCTTAAGAAGGAACGATCTACTTTGATTTCCGGTGGGATTTGGGAGTGTAGGGCATCGTTAGGTTTGATCTGCCTGGCATCGTGTCGGAAACCGGAAACATGACTTCTGGGGGAACTCACCGAAATTGGCCTGAATTGCGAAAACCGGGCAGGGCTCCGTGACCAATGATCACGACCGGGCCTGGGCTGTTTACGGAAACCAACCCGGGACACCGGTGATCTTCGCCAGGTCTCAGAGCCGATTTAAGAACCGAACTCCTACGAATCCACCACCACTACCAAGGTTATCTACCAGAACACCTACCCGGATTTTCCTCGTTGATGTTTACTCGAAGCTCGTCGGAACGCAAGTGACTGGCCTGAGGCTGGCCTCTCTTTATATAGGCGCCGTTTAGTGTGACCAGGGCGGTCGATGGTGATAATCCCGCTTCAATAACTGGCTATCAGATACGGCTCCGATATCAATATCTCTGCTGACTAAGTGTGACCAACTTTGTGCGCGTGTTTCGAATAGTTGTGTGGCTGGAGAAATACCAATCGAAAGACCATTGTTTTTTGGAATGTTTTCACTGTTTGGTTTTATTGTGTTTATTGTGACGGTGGGCCGTCAATCTTTAATCTATTTATTTTGACAGTATCTGTGTATAATACTGAGAAAAGGGGGCCAATATATAATATACAAGCACTACACTCAATTTGCTAAAGATGCAAGAAAATCCTTGTATTCCTTCTTGTTATTAAATAAAGAATGGAAGAACGCTATAGTCGAGTGCTCGACTATCAGATACCCGTTACTCAGCTAAAGGGAGCAAAAGGGAGATGGAGATATACAAGCAGCAATGCGAGGTTGAAAAGCGCGACATACTCGCGATTATAATTTATGGTAATATGGGCGGCTGACAGCATTCAGACATTATGGGGTCAGAACCTCTTTCTCCTACCTGCTACCTACTCTCCGAGGGGCATAAACAGTATATATTTATGGGAGAGTGGGATAAGAATAGTTATGTAAGCTTGGTTGGACATAGCAGCTATAAATAGGTCGTATCATTTGAAAGCCTGTTCTGGTGTATTATTCAACATCATTTTGAAGTCAATTGCAAAGTCTTTGAGAAATTTTGCAAAATGTGAAAATACTTTTTTAGCTATCCTTGCCCCAATATTTGGCTAAAAATAGGTTTACATTTACTTCGGCTGTAAGTGGTATATAATTTAACTGGAGCTTTTGGGCACCAACCTATTTATTTGGAACAAATTTTTTGGTTTCTTTCTTAAATCTTCTTGATATAAAAAGACGGCTATATCTTTATGACGCGGAGGACGGCGTTTATGTCGATTTAATTTTTTCTTGATTGATCTACAGAATACCATTGTTTTTTAAAAATTTGGTGGTGTCAACTTTTTTTTGGATGTCTGCGACCCGTGTTTTGGATCTTGGCACATCACTGGCAGCATCACTAGCACCATATAAACTACATGTATTCATACTTCAACCAAATCCGTTTAGTAAAATATTACCTTCAACTATGCTTGCCCATGTGAAAGCTTATATTACTCAATTAGTTAGAGACAGTCAAACAATAAGTCTTATAAAGTACTTTGATGGAAAATCGAAGTGTTGAATTAATATTGTAACGAACTGATTTTGTTGGTCTGCTCGCTACGAGATTCGTGCAGCTAGCTCAGAAGATAGAGTTTTCGTCCCACCAAATTTATATAAACGTGACCGACCAGTCCTGTAGCTCTTTGAAGAACCTTGCGGCTCCCTGAAGATGCTCGCTCGCTGCTCGTCCCTGACGCGTCGACTCGGTGACTGCTCGTGACGAATCGGACTCGTGAGGGGGATCAGCCGTACGGGCTTATGGAAGCGCCACCGTTCTCAGACTAGGGTGAACAGAAGCTGCGCTCTCCAGGATCACTCCTTTCGACACACCGCCGCCTGTCCCTTGCTCTGTCCCAGATGGTCCCAGTGGGATTTCTGCTCAGCCCGCGCGGACAGTCAAGGCTGAACGCCAGGAAGCTGCCTCGCGCTTTACTTCGCTTCTACGCCTGGTGTAAACGAACGTTCCACCCTAGCCTCACCCTTCTGCTTATTGTCCGGGACGTTTCAGCGTGGCTCGTTCTGTGTTGCGTGGCTGTGATGTGGTGGCTGGATTGCTGCTGACAAATTTTTTTGCGCACTACACCTGGCGGTGCTGGCTGCGCGTTTGGACGTAGCGTGGCTTTTGGTACACGGGTCGAAACCGTCCTGGACCGCTCCACTCGAGACTGTACCGATCGACCGCTCTCCTTTCTGTCTTGTTATACTTGGGATTCGGACACGCCGATCCGGGACCTCGCGAGTCGAAACCGTAGGGCTCTCCTTGACAACTCCACTCGAGACCGTACCGATCGACCGCTCTCCCTTCTGGCTTGTTATACTCGTTATTCTCCAGGCGTAACGCTAGGACTTAGTTGATATGGTTAAACCGACCGCCTTGACCTATCCGTGTGATGCCCTCTGGACCTCAGCTACCTGCGTCTCAATTCGGAGATTCCTGGTATACCCATCCCGAACGTCTCGACGTAGCAATCTTGCTCCTCGTAGGCTACCACGGCGCTGCTTTTCCGACGACTCGACTTGCTGTTGCTCCCTTGTAGATTATTTGGTTGACTGACTGTTCACTTTGGTATCTGATTGATCTTGACGTTTTGACTCCTCCCGATCGACTGATACAGCTGCGAGCGCTCTGCGGACTTATATAGGGCCTCCGGGAACCGTTATTTCCCTTTTGCGCACGGCCCGCTAAATCTATCCACTCCGGGTTCAAAGTCCGTGACTCCTGGTTGACCAACTTGTCCTTTACGCACAGCTTCCAACCGATGTTCTGCCCACTGCCGCCGTCCCGCTGGTTCCCGTGATGCTTGCCTGTGTGCCGCTCCACTGCCGAGATGTGGCACTTCTTCTCCCGGTCCAAAGTATATGGGAGAGTCCAAAGTTGGGTGGAGTCCCGTTATCCCCACATGGCACTCTTGCTCTGCCCGCCAAGTCTCCACTCTCTCCTTATCCGCTTCTTGCCGCGCCGTTACTACGCGAATTCGGCGCGTATCTGGTAAGCGGCCGGCCATCTGCTGCTGCTGCTGGTTAGATTTGTGGGGAGTTATTTAACTCATAATTGTTCCTTCTACAAGCAGCCTTAGCTTCAGTTCGAGTTCTGCTGTAAATGTCAATCTCGAAAACCATTGACCTTTTTATTTAAAATATTACTTTATGGAAATGGATAATATATGTAATATTAAAAATATAGAGAATGGTGTCATTGAATCCGGGCAGACGATCTACAGTTTAAGTAAGAACTCAATAGCATTGCATGGAAAGGAGCGACTATACACCGAGCTTGACTCTGGTGGCCGCACAATTAGCCGGTGTTTGACCACTTACGAGTGCCAGCTTGAGGACGATGTAGAGCAACTGCAAGAGGCGCTTTTCAAAATATCTTCCCACTATGCCAAGATTCAATTTGGACTGCGCCAGGTAGCCTCGGCTTCGTCCAGTGAAAGGGATAGCCTACTCAAAGATCTAGAGGATTTGACGTCCCAGGGTCTGGATGGTACTGAACATAGTCTGGACTACACATCTTCCACACCATCCAATATTCGTGACGTCTCGAAGAATTGGAAATTGGAATTTGCTTTCAGCAGGATTGTTGTCCTCTTGAAAGCAGATCCATGATTACTTGCAAGGGTGCTACGAACAATACTACTTTGTGTAACAGTGGGGACCAGGACGGTGGGAAAACCCAGGAACGTAGTTTCAAGGCTGTGGGAAAAGGCAGGCCTGTCGGTCGAAACATGCAACTTGCCCTGCACGATATGAAATCCAAAAAACAAGACTGATTTTGTTGGTCTGCTCGCTACGAGATTCGTGCAGCTAGCTCAGAAGATTGTGTGTTCGTCCCACCAAATTTATATGACGTGACTGCCCCGTAGATCAGAATGAAAACACAGGGTTCGAATGGTAACAGTGTTTTATTACCGTGTTATTAACACAGCGGGTGTGTGGCTGGGCTGGTCTCTGTATTTCCTGGCTCTGGTTCCACAGGCTGCTGATGTTCCTCGTACTGGTTTGTCGACGCGTTGACTTGACGACCGCTGGCTCCTGTGTCTCAGGATGCTCGTAGTGGGCGCCTATGCTCGCTTGCCGACGCGCTGCTTCGGGGTCGCTTGTCGCGCCTTGGACTCGCAGAGAGTTCGGCCTTGCGGACTTAGGGAAGCATCAACGTTCTCAGACTAGGGTGAACAAGCTTTGCTCTCCTGGGCAACGCCTTTCGAGGCAATACCTGTCCCTTGCTCTGTCCCGGACGGTCCCGCTAGGTTCTTGCTCAGATCGCGCTGACAGTCAAGGCTAACGCCAGGAAGCTGCCTAGCCGCTCACTTTGCTTTACGCCTAGCGCAGACGAACGTTTCACCCGGCTTCACCCTAATGCTTGACCTCCGCGACGCTCCTGCTCGCCCCAATGAGCTCCGCGCGGCGATGGTGACGTGGCTGCCGGTGATGTCTGCTGGCGTCGCTACCGATATCCTCTGCGCTGTTTCTTGTCTTGCGTTTCCTTGGGCAACCGCCGTTCCGGGACTTCCTGAACCGCTGGACTTTTCCAGGACAACGCCTCTTGAATGCCTCAACGGGTCGATCGCTCGCCCTTTCTGACTGGTAGCTTGGCGTTTCCGGCACTCGGGGTTTTGGGCAGTTGCTGTTCGGAGACTTCGCCGGTAATCGCAGGGCTCTCCCGGACAACGCCTCTTGAAACCACAAATCGATCCAAAGCTCGTCCAGGGTCTTACGCAACTTTCCCCCCCGAGCTCGCGGTTCCTCATCGCATGTTCGCTTGACTCTGGCAGACCCGCCGGGCGATTCCCCAGGTTGCGGTCGTGACAAAGTTGGAGACCAAGCACCTTGACTTAGCCGTGTAATGCCTTCCGGACCACAGCCACTTGTGTCTCAATTCGGAGATTCCTGATGTCCCAATCTTGCTCCTTGTAGGCTTTCATAGTTTCCGAGATCTCAGCGTTCATACGGACAGACGGACAGACGGACAGACGGACATGGCTAGATCGACTCGGCTAGTGATCCTGATCAAGAATAAATATACTTTATGCGGTCGGAAACGCTTCCTTCTGCCTGTTACATACTTTCCGACGAATCTAGTATACCCTTTTACTCTACGAGTAACGGGTATAAAAATATATATACATTTTAAAAAATATATTGTCAAAGCGATCTGTATAAATTTATTTTATATTTATACTGATTTACTTGATATATAATTAAATTACAAATCATTTTTTAAACTATTCCCATAAATTAAAAATGAAAGCCTTCGTGTACATTTATATAAACATACATATATTTTCTTTATCATAATAAAGGTTTAATAAATTAATGTGTACATGGTTATGGTTATTTCGCCTTGTTGTAGTAATCTTTTTCCCACTTTTGATCCCACTCCCTTTCTGGATCTGAAATTGAATGACGTTTTGAAAAACTTTTCATTTCTTTACGTTGTTGATATATAATTTTGCCAAGAACACATTTTACAAAATCAAATTTCTGACTAACCCTTGTATTTGTTTTGAGTCTGTTATCCTATTTACAATGTTATGTTTTTTTTTGTCAAGGATAGTCTTCCAAGGTTTTTTTTATCGTTTGCATTTACTGTTGCACCTTCGCTTCACTATTTATACCCGTTACTCATAGAATAAAATGGTATACTAGATTCGTCGGAAAATATGTAACAGGCAAAGGGAAGCGTTTCCGACCCCATAAAGTATATATATTCTTGATCAGGATCACTAGCCGAGTCGATCTAGCCATGTCCGTCTGTCCGTCTGAACGTCTCTCGATATGAACGCTGAGATCTCGGAAACTATATGAGCTACAATATTGGGATTAGGCATGCAGATTCCTGGGCAGCGCAATTTATTTTCAGCAATGTGCCACGCCCACTCTAACGCCCACAGACCGCCCAAAACTGTGGCTCCTACACTTTTCATGCTAAAATAAAAATTTTAACTGAAATGTATTGTTCTCATCAATACCTATCGATTGACCCATAAAAAGTTAGCCACGCCCACTCTAACGCCCACAAACCGGCCAAACCTGTGCACAGTGGTTCAACCTGTGTGGGTGCCGCGGCCAAAAATACTTTTAGTTGTTATATCGTTTCGAAATTTTCCCAAAATTCTATAAAAATATTTTAATTATAGTAAAAAAAAATTGAACATATCGCCCGACTATATCCTATAGCTACCATACAAAATATCGGACCAAATTTCAAACGCGTTGCTATTTTCAGTTTCAAACCTTTTTATTTAAGTATTATTACATTTAAATAATATTTTAAGAGAAAGAGTCGTGTTCTATTATCGGCCCATCAATGTTAATCCGTAAGTTTGGATTATTATATGTAAATTTCATGAAAAAAACATAACAATAATAATAAACAAAATTACAGCAAAAGAAAACAAAATTTTAAAAATAAATGATAATTTAAGTCTTCGAGTAGTTCAAATGCTGATGCTGATAAAACTGACTTTTTTGAATGTGGGAGCTTTCTTTGCCCAGTAACATAAGGATCTGAGCTCAGAAGTCATCTCTGCATCAAATCTGTGTTTGTGTCAATCCGAGAAGTCTTCCTGGTGTGCTTTCATGTCAACATTTTGATGTCCTTATCTTTTGACTCTGCAGCTTCTTCTGTTAATTCTCCAATCGTCACAAGTGCATAATTTATGACATCTGGACTATGAACTAAAATTTTGTGTATGGATGGTGGAAGATAGTACCATGGATACAAGCTAATCAGCTTTCTGGCAGTATCAAGTGCATATTCTCCATATTTTGCCGCATTGTTTTTGTAGCCTGATGCCAATGTCCACGCTTAGCAGTTTCGATTATTTCTTAAGGTTTACTTGGCTTACTTAAAATTGTTTCCTTTTCGTTAAGTCAATTGGATTGGAACTCAAGAACTGATGCCCTTTTGCGTTTATATTGTGTCCAAAACGAAGTAATTTTTTTGCAAATGTATTCAATACATTTCGTTAACACGCTCATCTTGGACACGTAGCCAATGTTTTCAATATTGCTGTTCACATGTTCGATGGCCTTCCGTAATTTTTCTGCATTGGTGCCGATTACTGTACACCAATATTTGAATATGTTGAACCGAATAAAGAAATAACGCTATAAAAATTAAAATTTGAACCTAAAAAAACATAAAACACTAAAGACGAACAGAAAGACACAGCAAAATGCAAAATGTAAAACAGCTGCTTTGACCTTGAAGAAAAAAAGAGACGATGTTAGTATATGGTTGATTATGCACAAATCTGCAAATATCTGCAGCTAGCTTTAACTTTTTTTATACCTTAAGATATTGACAAATACACTGAAAAAAAAATTAATCGGGACATCTTGGGGGATCACAGTTAAAACTTTTTGTAAACATAAAAAACACGAATACAAAAGATACTAAAAATATAATAAAATAAAGAATTAATTTCAAAATAACGACAACACAAGTTAGCTTTTATTTATAAAAAAAATTTATAAAAATAATACCTTTAACTTCAAAATCCATTTTATATAACTTAATTTGGGCAGCGTAATTAGTTGACTGAACACTTTGAAGCTCGCATTTGTTGTGAAATATTCGCGATGCGTGCAGCTGTGCTTTGCAAATGAACACGTGTTCACAGCTTTAATTATAATTTTAGAAAGTCCCGTTAGATATCTAGAAAAAACCGGTTTGCTATGAAGAAGTTTGGTCATTTTAGAGGCAGTTTGTAACTTTTCGCAAATTTTTGTTGTTATGATTTTTTTAATTTTTTCCTATGGGCGCAACCACTGTGCTGTGGTGCCCACAATTTTCATGCTAGATACAAAATTTTAATTGAAATGTATTAGTCTCGTCAATATCTATTGATTGATCCAAAAAAAAGTTTGCCACGTCCACTCTAACGCCTATAACGCTTAAATCTGTCTACCGCCCACATAACCACATATTGAGTTCACGGGTAGGTGTCGCATTTAAATTTCGCTTTGCTGCTTGCATATCTCCATTTCCCTTTGGTCCCATTAGCTGAGTAACGGGTATCTGATAGTCGAGGTACTCGACTATAGCCTTCTTCATTGATTTGTTTTATTGTTGGTAACAGTCATGACTTTCGGTGTACGGTTTATGAGTACTCGTGACAGAAATTTTTTGACAAAGGATAGAATGGATCATTAAAGTGTGGCTACACACAACTGTTTTGGTGACAGAATTCAGGATCAGCTCATTGTTTTGCTTTTTTTCACTTTATACGCCGGAAAGATAATAAAACACGACCGCAATTATGGTTTTTAATTACTTTTTTTATGAAGGGATAATATTTTATGAATTTAAACTTTTACCTTAACCTTTCCCTTTAGTAGTTCTTTATAGTAGTTCTTTATACATCATCCTTGTGTATTGTAGGTAACAAACTCGACTCTAGGATTATGGTATGGTAAGCCATAGGTGGTGAAAAAGTTATGTTTTATAATAATACAATAGTTTAAGTGGACGAAATTACTAACATCTGACAGCATGAACCCGACTGTGTTTATCAAAACAGCGTCTAAACAGTTTTCAAACGGCTCGTGCAAATTATTGTGGTGCTCTTGATTTCCTAATTAGTTTTACAACTACAGGATACATCTTTCCCCATCATAATTGGACATGTTCCTCCAACATATACATATACACAGTAAACACGTTGAAATTCACAGTGTAAGTTTTTACTTCTCATAGAAAGTCGTCTAGAGGACAATAATGTTAAGTCATTCTAAACAACAGGCTATTACAGCTTATAACAGTTAATTTAAGCTAGCAACCAGCTAATAACAACTAGTAAACAACTAGTTAACAGCTACTTAACAGATAGAAATCATCTTATAATAATTTAAAACAGCTAATAACAACGAGTACTCAACTAGTAAACAGTTAGTAAAAGGCTTGTGGCCAGCTAATACCAACTAGTAACCAGCTTGCTAACAGCTAATACACAGATAGTTACCATCTAATAACAGTTAATAACAAATAGTATCTAGCTTATAAGAACTAGTAAACAAATAGTAAACAGCTAAGCAGATAATAACCATCTTATAATAGCCTATAACAGTTAATAGCAGCTAGTAACCACCAAACAACTAGTAAAAATCTAGTAAACGGGTAGTAACCAACTAATATCAGCTAGTTACCAGCTAATAACAACGTGTGACAGCGATACCAAGTTCAAATAGGTCTCCACCATCATAACTCAGGAAAACCAGATGAGCATTGTAACTAAAGAGTTTATTAAACTTGTTCAAAATACGCTGCTTTCTAAGGCAAGGAAGTCTTCGAAACATGTTTAAATGGCAATATATTCAAATTCTTTTGTAAAAAAGTGGTACAATTAAAAATTTTGTATTCAAAAAGAATTTGTTTTAAATTAGTTCTTAATATGCTCTTGACGAAATAATGGATCAAGTTATTAAATCTTTCTTTTAAATACGATAGTTGCAACTCGCACATATTCTTCTTGACCAGAAGAGACCTTTCTTATCCATCCAATGGGCCATTGAAGCAAACGCACATTGTCTTCTTTTAGAATTACCATCATGCCCTCTCTTTTGCGTCCGTTTGTGTTGTTGTTGTAGGCCTGTGAAAAAGTACCTGGACCATTTGCGTTTAGAGTGTGCGTTTCATTTTAAGCGGCTCTGTATCTGGTTGTTATACAAGTGGCTCTCCAATGATTAAATGTCCAGGCGTAAGAACCGTAAGATCATTCGAATCATCGGATTCTTGAGGCAGTGGTCGAGTATTCAGTACTGCCTCGACATTTGTGATCATTGCACTTAACTGTTCAAATATGTAATTAGCAGTGGACACATTTTTTACAGTAATATCCCTGCTAATTTAAATGCGGCTTCCCAAAATGGACAATAGTGAGGTGCTCTCGGCGGAATGAATTTAACCTGAAAGCCTGTGGTGTTGCACATCTGCACTATGGCGTTCTTGGCTTTCTGTAGGTACATTGTTTCCTTCAACTCCCTTAGTTTGTTGTTAGCTTGTAGCATTGTCGCAGTATAAGGTTTGGCACTTTCCGCGAAGGCTTACAGGGCTTCAAGAAATTCTGCAGTCGTTAAGTCTCCAAGGACTTCCAGATGAACCGCTTTCGTGGCAAAACATACATTTGGGTAGTTTTTTCGAAATGATATTATTGTCTAGTTCCCTCTCAAATAATAGAGTTTTCGTCCAAATGTTAATATAGGGAGGACACCTCGCTGTTGCTTGGTAGCGGTCGTTCAGAAAATCGTCGGAGATGCTTCGGTTCGCCTGCAAAGTCAGCTTGTTGCACACAATGTACTATTTAACTAGCTTACAAAATAATATCTTGAAAATGTCCCAAGAGAGATAAAAGTAGGATTTTTTATGATAAAAAACATTTTTTTTTTTTCGATAAGAAATTGTTTAATAAAAAGATTTTTTTTTTATTTTTTGTTTTTAATATAACAAGCATAATCAAAACAAGCCTAATTTTGAAAAAATGCTCGCATTTTTTTCTCTCATTTTTTAGGCGAAATTGAAATTTTTTTTACTACCATTAAGTAAGTGAAATGATGTTGTATTATTGAACAACGAAGATAATTGCACATTGTTTTTTTATGGTAACATCGAAACTGACATTTACCAGACAAAAATACAGACAAAAAAAACAAAATTTTAGAAAAAGTGCACTTTTATACTAACTGAACCTAATGAGAATAAAATACTTTGTTTATTTTTTAGGTTAGATTATACGAGCACCGCAATCAATAAATACAATACAAGGTCATAGGCACAAGCTACAAACCCCTCTGATTGGAAGGTATTTCCAAAAGTGCAGTGCTTTGTTTCGTTTTACACTATTAAGAATAATAGGCGACTTACCAGCGCCTCATTGAAATAAAAACAGGCTTTCTAAGCGAATACCTTAACACTAGTGCGCACTGGTTACCTTTTCTGTTAGTAACATTCGAGATTGATGACCCAATACATTCTGATAAACAAAACCAATTTTTAAGGACTTTTAACATTGGGTTTAAGGAGGCTTCGCTACAATCACCCATCCTTGACACACACCACACAGCATTCCCACTCATTGCAAATGTGCTAAGTTTGAGCAGGTAAGAAGTGATCAGCGACAAACCAAAAAATTAAGGAGAAAATAAGTAGTCGCAAAAGCAAGTCTCAGAGGCAAGTCGAAAAAGACGTATTAAGTTGCAAGTTGTCGAAAATAGTCGCAAAATTCTGTCGGTCCTTAGAAATCTGTACTTATACTTATTCATATTCATAATAAATAAACTTATACCTTATAAAAACTTATATCTTATAAAGTCTTAGTGAAATTATTTAAGAAGTTGAGAAACTATGATGAGAACAAATAAAACAAGGAAGAACGCTATAGTCGAGTACCTCGACTATCAGATACCCGTTACTCAGCTAAATGGAGATATGCAAGCAGCAAAGCGAGATTAAAATGCGCCACCTACCGGCGGTATACAGATTTAAGCGTTATGGGCGTTAGAGTGGGTGTGGCAAATTTTTTGGATCAATCGATAGGTATTGACGAGACCAATACATTTCAGTTAAAATTTTTTATCTAGCATGAAAATTGTGGGCGTCACAGGTTTTCGCGGTTTGTGGGCGTAAAAGTGGGCGTGGCAAACTTTTTTTTGGGTCAATCGATATGTGTTGATAAGAACAATACATTTCAGTTAAAATTTTTACTCTAGCACTAAAACTGTAGGAGCCACAGTTTTGGGCGGTTTGTGGGCGTTAGAGTGGGCGTGGCACTGTACTGAAACAAACTTGCGCTGCGTAAGAAGCTCAGGAATCTGCTCGCCAAATCTCAATAGCCTAGCTCTCATAGTTTCCGAGATCTCAGCGTTCATCCGGACAGACAGACCGACAGACGGACAGACGGACAGACGGACATGGCTAGATCGACTCGGCTAGTGCTCCTGATCAAGAATATATATACTTTGTGGGGTCGGAAACGCTTCCTTCTGCCTGTTACATACTTTCCGACGAATCTAGTATTCCCTTTTACTCTACGAGTAACGGGTATAAAAACAATCCTTTTTTTTTCACTAACAAACCTAGCCTATAGCGCCACTTCGCATACTGCGCCAACTATCCTATAACGCCGCTAGCGGCTTGGTGGCTTATTAGTGAGAATAGCCTATTTTCTGCATGTGGTGTTCCATCTCGATTGCATTGATTTCAGCAACTTCTGGCATGTAGAAAGATTAAAAAACAACAACAACTAGACAGATTTTAGTGTAACAGTTGTTTGTGGGTGTTAGAGATGGCGTGGCACCCGGCCGAAACAAACTTGCGTTGAGCAGAAAGCCGAAGAAATCTGCATACCAATTCTTAACACTATAGCTCTTATAGTTTTAGAGATCTCAGCGTTCTTACGGACTATATATGTGCATGAATGGGAAACATACCGCTTTCGAATGTAGAATGCTCAAAAAGTGAGTGAATTTTAATAAGAAGCTTCTGCGCTTACCGACATCTCAACAGACACGACGAAACCCGACAAAAAACGAAACAAGTGAGTGAGGACGCGACGTAATAATACGATGCAATTCGAATGCATTCGACAAAACCGGACGGAAGAGGAAACGATTCGAATGCTGGCCAGAAAAAAAAAGAGCAAAACGGAAGTCATTATTCATATGTTTATAATTAGGAAATGATAATACAACACAACTTCTTAGTTCGATCTCTCTTTATTGAATAATTCTTAATTATTTTACAATTGTTAATATAGGTAGAGACCGCGCAGCTTCGCCAAATGTGACGCCGGCAGAGAAAAGGTCAGCGCTTATGTATAAATATATACATAAGTAAGGGCTGGCGAAGAGTCGCCGCGACAAAGAGATGGTATTATGCTCACATGGTCACAGAGCCATGTCACATATGATGACTCAGTACTGTCCAGTCTCATTGCACTCAAGAGTGGTCATATTATATTTATAAGGGAAATAAAGTGATTTTGTAGTAAAATTTTTATCCTGAAATTACCTTTGAAATTATTATATTTTCATTTTCTTATATACTTTTACCCTTACAGGGTCCAGTGTATTTAAAATCGAGCTTATGTCCTGTTTTATTTTTCAATAAAACCTAATTTCCTATTTTTAAGTCAAAATGTAAAGTACTTTTGTCATAGTTAATTTTTATACCCTTGCAGAGGGTATTATGATTTCAGTCAGAAGTTTGCAACGCAGTGAAGGAGACGTTTCCGACCCCATAAAGTATATATATTCTTGATCAGCATCAATAGACGAGTCGATCTAGCCATGTCCGTCTTTCCGTCTGTCCGTCCGTTTCTACGCGAACTAGTCTCTCAGTTTTAAAGCTATCGGGCTAAAACTTTCCCAAAAGTCTAATTTCTTTTGCAGGTAGTATATAAGTCGGAAGCAGCCGGATCGACAACTATATCTTATAGCTCCCATAGAAATAATCGGAAAAAAAATTTCAAAAAATTATATATTTGTTGTTTTGGTAAATATAACCTCCTAAGCTTGAAAATAACATTTTTTAGTTCTGAATTTCGAATTTAATTTTATCAAAATCGGACGACTATATCATATAGCTGACATAGGAGCGATCGGAAAATTGGTGGGAAAATTATATGAAACAAGTTATAGCTTCGTTGTTTTTGTACCCTTGCAGAGGGTATTATGATTTCAGTCAGAAGTTTGCAACGCAGTGCAGCATCACTAGAGGAGTCGATCTTGCCATATCCGTCTGTCCGTCCGTTTCTACCCAAACTAGTCTCTCAGTTTTAAAGCTATCGGGCTAAAACTTTCCCAAAAGTCTTATTTCTTTTTCAGGTAGTATATAAGTCGGAAGCAGCCGGATTGGACAACTATATCTTATAGCTCCCAAAGAAATAATAATAAAAAAAATTTAAAAAATCTTATCTTTGTGGTTTTGTTAAATATAACCTCCAAAGCTTGGAAATAACATTTTAAATTAGTTTTGAATTTCGTATTAAATTTTATTAAAATCGGAAGACTATATCATATAGCTGCCATGGAAACGATGGAAGAATTGGTGGGAAAATAAAATTAAACAAATTATAGCTTCAGTGTTTTTTTGACATATTATTTTATACTACTGGAAATATCATTTTTTGCATTTTTATATTTAATAATTATAAATGCAAGGGTATACAAACTTCGGCTTGCCGAAATAAACTGCCTTTCTTGTTTTTAATTGGTATTGCTACTAGGTATTTAGTTGAATCGCAGATTAAGATTACTGCATATTCATTTCCTTGTTCAGACTTTGGTAGTGGACCGATCGTATCGGTCGAAAGCTACCACCAAGCACCAACCTATTTATTTGGAACAAATTTTTTGGTTTCTTTCTTAAATCTTCTTGATATAAAAAGACGGCTATATCTTTATGACGCGGAGGACGGCGTTTGTGTCGATTTAATTTTTTCTTGATTGATCTACAGAATACCATTGTTTTTTAAAAATTTGGTGGTGTCAACTTTTTTTTGGATGTCTGCGACCCGTGTTTTGGATCTTGGCACACCACTGGCAGCATCACTAGCACCATATAAACTACATGTATTCATACTTCAACCAAATCCGTTTAGTAAAATATTACCTTCAACTATGCTTGCCCATGTGAAAGCTTATATTACTCAATTAGTTAGAGACAGTCAAACAATAAGTCTTATAAAGTACTTTGATGGAAAATCGAAGTGTTGAATTAATATTGTAACGAACTGATTTTGTTGGTCTGCTCGCTACGAGATTCGTGCAGCTAGCTCAGAAGATAGAGTTTTCGTCCCACCAAATTTATATAAACGTGACCGACCAGTCCTGTAGCTCTTTGAAGAACCTTGCGGCTCCCTGAAGATGCTCGCTCGCTGCTCGTCCCTGACGCGTCGACTCGGTGACTGCTCGTGACGAATCGGACTCGTGAGGGGGATCAGCCGTACGGGCTTATGGAAGCGCCACCGTTCTCAGACTAGGGTGAACAGAAGCTGCGCTCTCCAGGATCACTCCTTTCGACACACCGCCGCCTGTCCCTTGCTCTGTCCCAGATGGTCCCAGTGGGATTTCTGCTCAGCCCGCGCGGACAGTCAAGGCTGAACGCCAGGAAGCTGCCTCGCGCTTTACTTCGCTTCTACGCCTGGTGTAAACGAACGTTCCACCCTAGCCTCACTCTTCTGCTTATTGTCCGGGACGTTTCAGCGTGGCTCGTTCTGTGTTGCGTGGCTGTGATGTGGTGGCTGGATTGCTGCTGACAAATTTTTTTGCGCACTACTCCTGGCGGTGCTGGCTGCGCGTTTGGACGTAGCGTGGCTTTTGGTACACGGGTCGAAACCGTCCTGGACCGCTCCACTCGAGACTGTACCGATCGACCGCTCTCCTTTCTGTCTTGTTATACTTGGGATTCGGACACGCCGATCCGGGACCTCGCGAGTCGAAACCGTAGGGCTCTCCTTGACAACTCCACTCGAGACCGTACCGATCGACCGCTCTCCCTTCTGGCTTGTTATACTCTTTATTCTCCAGGCGTAACGCTAGGACTTAGTTGATATGGTTAAACCGACCGCCTTGACCTATCCGTGTGATGCCCTCTGGACCTCAGCTACCTGCGTCTCAATTCGGAGATTCCTGGTATCCCCATCCCGAACGTCTCGACGTAGCAATCTTGCTCCTCGTAGGCTACCACGGCGCTGCTTTTCCGACGACTCGACTTGCTGTTGCTCCCTTGTAGATTATTTGGTTGACTGACTGTTCACTTTGGTATCTGATTGATCTTGACGTTTTTACTCCTCCCGATCGACTGATACAGCTGCGAGCGCTCTGCGGACTTATATAGGGCCTCCGGGAACTGTTATTTCCCTTCTGCGCACGGCCCGCTAAATCTATCCACTCCGGGTTCAAAGTCCGTGACTCCTGGTTGACCAACTTGTCCTTTACGCACAGCTTCCAACCGATGTTCTGCCCACTGCCGCCGTCCCGCTGGTTCCCGTGATGCTTGCCTGTGTGCCGCTCCACTGCCGAGATGTGGCACTTCTTCTCCCGGTCCAAAGTATATGGGAGAGTCCAAAGTTGGGTGGAGTCCCGTTATCCCCACATGGCACTCTTGCTCTGCCCGCCAAGTCTCCACTCTCTCCTTATCCGCTTCTTGCCGCGCCGTTACTACGCGAATTCGCCGCGTATCTGGTAAGCGGCCGGCCATCTGCTGCTGCTGCTGGTTAGATTTGTGGGGAGTTATTCAACTCATAATTGTTCCTTCTACAAGCAGCCTTAGCTTCAGTTCGAGTTCTGCTGTAAATGTCAATCTCGAAAACCAAGGTCAAAATATTACTTTATGGAAATGGATAATATATGTAATATTAAAAATATAGAGAATGGTGTCATTGAATCCGGGCAGACGATCTACAGTTTAAGTAAGAACTCAATAGCATTGCATGGAAAGGAGCGACTATACACCGAGCTTGACTCTGGTGGCCGCACAATTAGCCGGTGTTTGACCACTTACGAGTGCCAGCTTGAGGACGATGTAGAGCAACTGCAAGAGGCGCTTTTTAAAATATCTTCCCACTATGCCAAGATTCAATTTGGACTGCGCCAGGTAGCCTCGGCTTCGTCCAGTGAAAGGGATAGCCTACTCAAAGATCTAGAGGATTTGACGTCCCAGGGTCTGGATGGTACTGAACATAGTCTGGACTACACATCTTCCACACCATCCAATATTCGTGACGTCTCGAAGAATTGGAAATTGGAATTTGCTTTCAGCAGGATTGTTGTCCTCTTGAAAGCAGATCCATGATTACTTGCAAGGGTGCTACGAACAATACTACTTTGTGTAACAGTGGGGACCCGGACGGTGGGAAAACCCAGGAACGTAGTTTCAAGGCTGTGGGAAAAGGCAGGCCTGTCGGTCGAAACATGCAACTTGCCCTGCACGATATGAAATCCAAAAAACAAGACTGATTTTGTTGGTCTGCTCGCTACGAGATTCGTGCAGCTAGCTCAGAAGATTGTGTGTTCGTCCCACCAAATTTATATGACGTGACTGCCCCGTAGATCAGAATGAAAACACAGGGTTCGAATGGTAACAGTGTTTTATTACCGTGTTATTAACACAGCGGGTGTGTGGCTGGGCTGGTCTCTGTATTTCCTGGCTCTGGTTCCACAGGCTGCTGATGTTCCTCGTACTGGTTTGTCGACGCGTTGACTTGACGACCGCTGGCTCCTGTGTCTCAGGATGCTCGTAGTGGGCGCCTATGCTCGCTTGCCGACGCGCTGCTTCGGGGTCGCTTGTCGCGCCTTGGACTCGCAGAGAGTTCGGCCTTGCGGACTTAGGGAAGCATCAACGTTCTCAGACTAGGGTGAACAAGCTTTGCTCTCCTGGGCAACGCCTTTCGAGGCAATACCTGTCCCTTGCTCTGTCCCGGACGGTCCCGCTAGGTTCTTGCTCAGATCGCGCTGACAGTCAAGGCTAACGCCAGGAAGCTGCCTAGCCGCTCACTTTGCTTTACGCCTAGCGCAGACGAACGTTTCACCCGGCTTCACCCTAATGCTTGACCTCCGCGACGCTCCTGCTCGCCCCAATGAGCTCCGCGCGGCGATGGTGACGTGGCTGCCGGTGATGTCTGCTGGCGTCGCTACCGATATCCTCTGCGCTGTTTCTTGTCTTGCGTTTCCTTGGGCAACCGCCGTTCCGGGACTTCCTGAACCGCTGGACTTTTCCAGGACAACGCCTCTTGAATGCCTCAACGGGTCGATCGCTCGCCCTTTCTGACTGGTAGCTTGGCGTTTCCGGCACTCGGGGTTTTGGGCAGTTGCTGTTCGGAGACTTCGCCGGTAATCGCAGGGCTCTCCCGGACAACGCCTCTTGAAACCACAAATCGATCCAAAGCTCGTCCAGGGTCTTACGCAACTTTCCCCCCCGAGCTCGCGGTTCCTCATCGCATGTTCGCTTGACTCTGGCAGACCCGCCGGGCGATTCCCCAGGTTGCGGTCGTGACAAAGTTGGATACCAAGCACCTTGACTTAGCCGTGTAATGCCTTCCGGACCACAGCCACTTGTGTCTCAATTCGGAGATTCCTGATGTCCCAATCTTGCTCCTTGTAGGCTTTCATAGTTTCCGAGATCTCAGCGTTCATACGGACAGACGGACAGACGGACAGACGGACATGGCTAGATCGACTCGGCTAGTGATCCTGATCAAGAATATATATACTTTATGCGGTCGGAAACGCTTCCGTCTGCCTGTTACATACTTTCCGACGAATCTAGTATACCCTTTTACTCTACGAGTAACGGGTATAAAAATATATATACATTTTAAAAAATATATTGTCAAAGCGATCTGTATAAATTTATTTTATATTTATACTGATTTACTTGATATATAATTAAATTACAAATCATTTATTAAACTATTCCCATAAATTAAAAATGAAAGCCTTCGTGTACATTTATATAAACATACATATATTTTCTTTATCATAATAAAGGTTTAATAAATTAATGTGTACATGGTTATGGTTATTTCGCCTTGTTGTAGTAATCTTTTTCCCACTTTTGATCCCACTCCCTTTCTGGATCTGAAATTGAATGACGTTTTGAAAAACTTTTCGTTTCTTTAAGTTGTTGATATATAATTTTGCCAAGAACACATTTTACAAAATCAAATTTCTGACTAACCCTTGTATTAGTTTTGAGTCTGTTATCCTATTTACAATGTTATGTTTTTTTTTGTCAAGGATAGTCTTCCAAGGTTTTTTTTATCGTTTGCATTTACTGTTGCACCTTCGCTTCACTATTTATACCCGTTACTCATAGAACAAAATGGTATACTAGATTCGTCGGAAAATATGTAACAGGCAAAGGGAAGCGTTTCCGACCCCATAAAGTATATATATTCTTGATCAGGATCACTAGCCGAGTCGATCTAGCCATGTCCGTCTGTCCGTCTGAACGTCTCTCGATATGAACGCTGAGATCTCGGAAACTATATGAGCTACAATATTGGGATTAGGCATGCAGATTCCTGGGCAGCGCAAGTTTGTTTCAGCAATGTGCCACGCCCACTCTAACGCCCACAGACCGCCCAAAACTGTGGCTCCTACACTTTTCATGCTAAAATAAAAATTTTAACTGAAATGTATTGTTCTCATCAATACCTATCGATTGACCCATAAAAAGTTAGCCACGCCCACTCTAACGCCCACAAACCGGCCAAACCTGTGCACAGTGGTTCAACCTGTGTGGGTGCCGCGGCCAAAAATACTTTTAGTTGTTATATCGTTTCGAAATTTTCCCAAAATTCTATAAAAATATTTTAATTATAGTAAAAAAAAATTGAACATATCGCCCGACTATATCCTATAGCTACCATACAAAATATCGGACCAAATTTCAAACGCGTTGCTATTTTCAGTTTCAAACCTTTTTATTTAAGTATTATTACATTTAAATAATATTTTAAGAGAAAGAGTCGTGTTCTATTATCCGCCCATCAATGTTAATCCGTAAGTTTGGATTATTATATGTAAATTTCATGAAAAAAACATAATAATAATAAACAAAATTACAGCAAAAGAAAACAAAATTTTAAAAATAAATGATAATTTAAGTCATCGAGTAGTTCAAATGCTGATGCTGATAAAACTGACTTTTTTGAATGTGGGAGCTTTCTTTGGCCAGTAACATAAGGATCTGAGCTCAGAAGTCATCTGTGCATCAAATCTGTGTTTGTGTCAATCCGAGAAGTCTTCCTGGTGTGCTTTCATGTAAACATTTTGATGTCCTTATCTTTTGACTCTGCAGCTTCTTCTGTTAATTCTCCAATCGTCACAAGTGCATAATTTATGACATCTGGACTATGAACTAAAATTTTGTGTATGGATGGTGGAAGATAGTACCATGGATACAAGCTAATCAGCTTTCTGGCAGTATCAAGTGCATATTCTCCATATTTTGCCGCATTGTTTTTGTAGCCTGATGCCAATGTCCACGCTTAGCAGTTTCGATTATTTCTTAAGGTTTACTTGGCTTACTTAAAGTTGTTTCCTTTTCGTTAAGTCAATTGGATTGGAACTCAAGAACTGATGCCCTTCTGCGTTTATATTGTGTCCAAAACGAAGTAATTTTTTTGCAAATGTATTCAATACATTTCGTTAACACGCTCATCTCGGACACGTAGCCAATGTTTTCAATATTGCTGTTCACATGTTCGATGGCCTTCCGTAATTTTTCTGCATTGGTGCCGATTACTGTACACCAATATTTGAATATGTTGAACCGAATAAAGAAATAACGCTATAAAAATTAAAATTTGAACCTAAAAAAACATAAAACACTAAAGACGAACAGAAAGACACAGCAAAATGCAAAATGTAAAACAGCTGCTTTGACCTTGAAGAAAAAAAGAGACGATGTTAGTATATGGTTGATTATGCACAAATCTGCAAATATCTGCAGCTAGCTTTAACTTTTTTTATACCTTAAGATATTGACAAATACACTGAAAAAAAAATTAATCGGGACATCTTGGGGGATCACAGTTAAAACTTTTTGTAAACATAAAAAACACGAATACAAAAGATACTAAAAATATAATAAAATAAAGAATTAATTTCAAAATAACGACAACACAAGTTAGCTTTTATTTATAAAAAAAATTTATAAAAATAATACCTTTAACTTCAAAATCCATTTTATATAACTTAATTTGGGCAGCGTAATTAGTTGACTGAACACTTTGAAGCTCGCATTTGTTGTGAAATATTCGCGATGCGTGCAGCTGTGCTTTGCAAATGAACACGTGTTCACAGCTTTAATTATAATTTTAGAAAGTCCCGTTAGATATCTAGAAAAAACCGGTTTGCTATGAAGAAGTTTGGTCATTTTAGAGGCAGTTTGTAACTTTTCGCAAATTTTTGTTGTTATGATTTTTTTAATTTTGTCCTATGGGCGCAACCACTGTGCTGTGGTGCCCACAATTTTCATGCTAGATACAAAATTTTAATTGAAATGTATTAGTCTCGTCAATATCTATTGATTGATCCAAAAAAAAGTTTGCCACGTCCACTCTAACGCCTATAACGCTTAAATCTGTCTACCGCCCACATAACCACATATTGAGTTCACGGGTAGGTGTCGCATTTAAATTTCGCTTTGCTGCTTGCATATCTCCATTTCCCTTTGGTCCCATTAGCTGAGTAACGGGTATCTGATAGTCGAGGTACTCGACTATAGCCTTCTTCATTGATTTGTTTTATTGTTGGTAACAGTCATGACTTTCGGTGTACGGTTTATGAGTACTCGTGACAGAAATTTTTTGACAAAGGATAGAATGGATCATTAAAGTGTGGCTACACACAACTGTTTTGGTGACAGAATTCAGGATCAGCTCATTGTTTTGCTTTTTTTCACTTTATACGCCGGAAAGATAATAAAACACGACCCCAATTATGGTTTTTAATTACTTTTTTTATGAAGGGATAATATTTTATGAATTTAAACTTTTACCTTGACCTTTCCCTTTAGTAGTTCTTTATAGTAGTTCTTTATACATCATCCTTGTGTATTGTAGGTAACAAACTCGACTCTAGGATTATGGTATGGTAAGCCATAGGTGGTGAAAAAGTTATGTTTTATAATAATACAATAGTTTAAGTGGACGAAATTACTAAAATCTGACAGCATGAACCCGACTGTGTTTATCAAAACAGCGTCTTAACAGTTTTCAAACGGCTCGTGCAAATTATTGTGGTGCTCTTGATTTCCTAATTAGTTTTACAATTACAGGATACATCTTTCCCCATCATAATTGGACATGTTCCTCCAACATATACATATACACAGTAAACACGTTGAAATTCACAGTGTAAGTTTTTACTTCCCATAGAAAGTCGTCTAGAGGACAATAATGTTAAGTCATTCTAAACAACAGGCTATTACAGCTAATAACAGTTAATTTAAGCTAGCAACCAGCTAATAACAACTAGTAAACAACTAGTTAACAGCTACTTAACAGATAGAAATCATCTTATAATAATTTAAAACAGCTAATAACAACGAGTACTCAACTAGTAAACAGTTAGTAAAAGGCTTGTGGCCAGCTAATACCAACTAGTAACCAGCTTGCTAACAGCTAATACACAGATAGTTACCATCTAATAACAGTTAATAACAAATAGTATCTAGCTTATAAGAACTAGTAAACAAATAGTAAACAGCTAAGCAAATAATAACCATCTTATAATAGCCTATAACAGTTAATAGCAGCTAGTAACCACCAAACAACTAGTAAAAATCTAGTAAACGGGTAGTAACCAACTAATATCAGCTAGTTACCAGCTAATAACAACGTGTGACAGCGATACCAAGTTCGAATAGGTCTCCACCATCATAACTCAGGAAAACCAGATGAGCATTTTAACTAAAGAGTTTATTAAACTTGTTCAAAATACGTTGCTTTCTTAGGCAAGAAAGTCTTCGAAACATGTTTAAATGGCAATATATTCAAAATCTTTTGTAAAAAAAAAAGAATTTGTTTTAAATTAGTTCTTAATATGCTCTTGACGAAATAATGGATCAAGTTATTAAATCTTTCTTTTAAATACGATAGTTGCAACTCGCACATATTCTTCTTGACCAGAAGAGACCTTTCTTATCCATCCAATGGGCCATTGAAGCAAACGCACATTGTCTTCTTTTAGAATTACCATCATGCCCTCTCTTTTGCGTCCGTTTGTGTTGTTGTTGTAGGCCTGTGAAAAAGTACCTGGACCATTTGCGTTTAGAGTGTGCGTTTCATTTTAAGCGGCTCTGTATCTGGTTGTTATACAAGTGGCTCTCCAATGATTAAATGTCCAGGCCGTAAGATCATTCGAATCATCGGATTCTTGAGGCAGTGGTCGAGTATTCAGTACTGCCTCGACATTTGTGATCATTGCACTTAACTGTTCAAATATGTAATTAGCAGTGGACACATTTTTTACGGTAATATCCCTGCTAATTTAAATGCGGCTTCCCAAAATGGACAATAGTGAGGTGCTCTCGGCGGAATGAATTTAACCTGAAAGCCTGTGGTGTTGCACAGCTGCACTATGGCGTTCTTGGCTTTCTGTAGGTACATTGTTTCCTTCAACTCCCTTAGTTTGTTGTTAGCTTGTAGCATTGTCGCAGTATAAGGTTTGGCACTTTCCGCGAAGGCTTACAGGGCTTCAAGAAATTCTGCAGTCGTTAAGTCTCCAAGGACTTCCAGATGAACCGCTTTCGTGGCAAAACATACATTTGGGTAGTTTTTTCGAAATGATATTATTGTCTAGTTCCCTCTCAAATAATAGAGTTTTCGTCCAAATGTTAATATAGGGAGGACACCTCGCTGTTGCTTGGTAGCGGTCGTTCAGAAAATCGTCGGAGATGCTTCGGTTCGCCTGCAATGTCAGCTTGTTGCACACAATGTACTATTTAACTAGCTTACAAAATAATATCTTGAAAATGTCCCAAGAGAGATAAAAGTAGGATTTTTTAGGATAAAAAACATTTTTTTTTTTTCGATAAAAAATTGTTTAATAAAAAGATTTTTTTTTTATTTTTTGTTTTTAATATAACAAGCATAATCAAAACAAGCCTAATTTTGAAAAAATGCTCGCATTTTTTTCTCTCATTTTTTAAGCGAAATTGAAATTTTTTTTATTACCATTAAGTAAGTGAAATGATGTTGTATTATTGAACAACGAAGATAATTGCACATTGTTTTTTTATGGTAACATCGAAACTGACATTTACCAGACAAAAATACAGACAAAAAAAACAAAATTTTAGAAAAAGTGCACTTTTATACTAACTGAACCTAATGAGAATAAAATACTTTGTTTATTTTTTAGGTTCGATTATACGAGCACCGAAATCAATAAATACAATACAAGGTCATAGGCACAAGCTACAAACCCCTCTGATTGGAAGGTATTTCCAAAAGTGCAGTGCTTTGTTTCGTTTTACACTATTAAGAATAATAGGCGACTTACCAGCGCCTAATTGAAATAAAAACAGGCTTTCTAAGCGAATACCTTAACACTAGTGCGCACTGGTTACCTTTTCTGTTAGTAACATTCGAGATTGATGACTCAATACATTCTGATAAACAAAACCAATTTTTAAGGACTTTTAACATTGGGTTTAAGGAGGCTTCGCTACAATCACCCATCCTTGACACACACCACACAGCATTCCCACTCATTGCAAATGTGCTAAGTTTGAGCAGGTAAGAAGTGATCAGCGACAAACCAAAAAATTAAGGAGAAAATAAGTAGTCGCAAAAGCAAGTCTCAGAGGCAAGTCGAAAAAGACGTATTAAGTTGCAAGTTGTCGAAAATAAACGCAAAATTCTGTCGGTCCTTAGAAATCTGTACTTATACTTATTCATATTCATAATAAATAAACGTATACCTTATAAAAACTTATATCTTATAAACTCTTAGTGAAATTATTTAAGAAGTTGAGAAACTATGATGAGAACAAATAAAAAAACAATCCTTTTTTTTCACTAACAAACCTAGCCTATAGCGCCACTTCGCATACTGCTCCAACTATCCTATAACGCCGCTAGCGGCTTGGTGGCTTATTAGTGAGAATAGCCTATTTTCTGCATGTGGTGTTCCATCTCGATTGCATTGATTTCAGCAACTTCTGGCATGTAGAAAGGTTAAAAAACAACAACAACTAGACAGATTTTAGTGTAACAGTTGTTTGTGGGTGTTAGAGATGGCGTGGCACCCGGCCGAAACAAACTTGCGTTGAGCAGAAAGCCGAAGAAATCTGCATACCAATTCTTAACACTATAGCTCTTATAGTTTTAGAGATCTCAGCGTTCTTACGGACTATATATGTGCATGAATGGGAAACATACCTCTTTCGAATGTAGAATGCTCAAAAAGTGAGTGAATTTTAATAAGAAGCTTCTGCGCTTACCGACATCTCAACAGACACGACGAAACCCGACAAAAAACGAAACAAGTGAGTGAGGACGCGACGTAATAATACGATGCAATTCGAATGCATTCGACAAAACCGGACGGAAGAGGAAACGATTCGAATGCTGGCCAGAAAAAAAAAGAGCAAAACGGAAGTCATTATTCATATGTTTATAATTAGGAAATGATAATACAACACAACTTCTTAGTTCGATCTCTCTTTATTGAATAATTCTTAATTATTTTACAATTGTTAATATAGGTAGAGACCGCGCAGCTTCGCCAAATGTGACGCCGGCAGAGAAAAGGTCAGCGCTTATGTATAAATATATACATAAGTAAGGGCTGGCGAAGAGTCGCCGCGACAAAGAGATGGTATTATGCTCACATGGTCACAGAGCCATGTCACATATGATGACTCAGTACTGTCCAGTCTCATTGCACTCAAGAGTGGTCATATTATATTTATAAGGGAAATAAAGTGATTTTGTAGTAAAATGTTTATCCTGAAATTACCTTTGAAATTATTATATTTTCATTTTCTTATATACTTTTACCCTTACAGGGTCCAGTGTATTTAAAATCGAGCTTATATTTTTTTATTTTTCAATAAAACCTAATTTCCTATTTTTAAGTCAAAATGTAAAGTACTTTTGTCATAGTTAATTTTTATACCCTTGCAGAGGGTATTATGATTTCAGTCAGAAGTTTGCAACGCAGTGAAGGAGACGTTTCCGACCCCATAAAGTATATATATTCTTGATCAGCATCAATAGACGAGTCGATCTAGCCATGTCCGTCTTTCCGTCTGTCCGTCCGTTTCTACGCGAACTAGTCTCTCAGTTTTAAAGCTATCGGGCTAAAACTTTCCCAAAAGTCTTATTTCTTTTGCAGGTAGTATATAAGTCGGAAGCAGCCGGATCGACAACTATATCTTATAGATCCCATAGAAATAATCGAAAAAAAAATTTCAAAAAATTATATATTTGTTGTTTTGGTAAATATAACCTCCTAAGCTTGAAAATAACATTTTTTAGTTCTGAATTTCGAATTTAATTTTATCAAAATCGGACGACTATATCATATAGCTGACATAGAAGCGATCGGAAAATTGGTGGGAAAATTATATGAAACAAGTTATAGCTTCGTTGTTTTTGTACCCTTGCAGAGGGTATTATGATTTCAGTCAGAAGTTTGCAACGCAGTGCAGCATCACTAGAGGAGTCGATCTTGCCATATCCGTCTGTCCGTCCGCTTCTACCCAAACTAGTCTCTCAGTTTTAAAGCTATCGGGCTAAAACTTTCCCAAAAGTCTTATTTCTTTTTCAGGTAGTATATAAGTCGGAAGCAGCCGGATTGGACAACTATATCTTATAGCTCCCAAAGAAATAATAATAAAAAAATTTCAAAAAATCATATCTTTGTGGTTTTGTTAAATATAACCTCCTAAGCTTGGAAATAACATTTTAAATTAGTTTTGAATTTCGTATTAAATTTTATTAAAATCGGAAGACTATATAGCTGCCATGGAAACGATGGAAGAATTGGTGGGAAAATAAAATTAAACAAATTATAGCTTCAGTGTTTTTTTGACATATTATTTTATACTACTGGAAATATCATGTTTTGCATTTTTATATTTAATAATTATAAATGCAAGGGTATACAAACTTCGGCTTGCCGAAATAAACTGCCTTTCTTGTTTTTAATTGGTATTGCTACTAGGTATTTAGTTGAATCGCAGATTAAGATTACTGCATATTCATTTCCTTGTTCAGACTTTGGTAGTGGACCGATCGTATCGGTCGAAAGCTATTTGTGGCCTTTGAGTTATAGTCAATGGAAGTAGTATAGAAACACGGATCTGTGACAATTAGCATATTAATGGCCACCTCACCCCCTCCCCCCACTCATTAACGTTTGCGGGTTCCAGGACAATTACCATAATCCAATAAATTAACTGATTTAGTGGGCTTTGAAGTCATAAAGAGTAGATTAATTGCCCCCACATCCCCATGTGACAATACTGATCATGTATTCTTCCACTAATTATGAGCAATTAATAGTCACGTGAGAAAGGTGCAAGTGAGAAAAGTTGCACAACCATAGTTTCCAAAGGTTTTTATTTTAGAGGAACATATCCGATCATGTTGGGGAAAGGATGTGATCACGTACCCTTTTGCCTCATTATCACATGTGTTGCTGTGCACGTGAGAAAGGTCGCACACCCAAAGTAATCAAATATGGTTATCTTAAAGGAACATGTCCGATCATGTTGGGGAATAATGCTTCCTATGATTGTAAATTCTCTAAGATTCTCTACTTTCCACAAATGGGTCATAAACATGTCATAAAAGGGATTCAAGCAAGAGCTACCCCAGCATTAACACTTGTCCATTACCTGACCGCAATAAAAGGGACACGTGCACAAGCCTGAAGGCGCAAGCTCATTGACAAGATCATGGGCCTCACAGCGACCTCACGGCGTGACCGCGCAACAACTCGCAAGTAGCCGACATATCTCAGTCAAGGAAATGTTTTCCATTCTCCGTACCTGTAATTTTAACTCGAAATAAAAAGTCAGAAGTTTATTTTGTAGCATAATAATAAATTTATTCATTTATTTTGATAATGCGATCATATTTTATTATATTATTTAATCTTTTTTTATTCGTTTTTCTAGATTATAGTTTATATTCATCATTGCACCACACGTAAGTGTCCATATGATTTCCATAAATAGATGTTTAGATATTAACTCCATTACATTCAAAGAGTTTTGATTGTATGAACAGGAGTCGTACATAGTATGCATTGAACAGAATTCCGTCAAATACGTTCAGAAAATTACTTATCTTAACTGAATGCATGGTGTCTATCTAAGTCCACAATCTCGTCTTACACTTTTAAATATGCTTACACATTTATAAAGAAATTTTATATAGGTTTTCATTTAATTAATTTACCCCAAGATGCGCATTTTCGAAATTCAACAAATGAAAATCTTTGATTTTTCCCAAAGTCGAAATGATTTTTACCAAACTGTCCTTTATTGGCTACCTGAGTACTTTTCCCACCTGCAGCAAAGTGTTGACGAACTCTTCTAACCAACACTCTCCTTTATTCTCTTATTTTGTGTCTCCTTTATCGATTAGATGGTGTCCTCTTGGTTACACTTGTATCAAATATTTTTCAAAATCAATACTTCTCATCTTTTCTAACCAATGAATGCATTTTTAATTTTAAAAAATCTTAAGTGTGCACCGCTTATCTTCAATATAAACGTACACGCCCACTTCAAACACTATAAATGACCGAGGACAATAGTTAGTCTACCAAAAATAGTTTTGAAGTGGGATACTCTGCTACGTCAAACACAACTTAAAAATGAATTTAAACAAACACAAGAAAGGAAGTTAGCTTCGGCAAGCTGAAGTTTGTATGCCCTTGCAGTTATAATTATTAAATTAAAAATACAAAAAATTATATTCCCAATAAGTAGTAGGGAAACGCGGGTTCTGGGAAAATTAGCATATTAATGGCCCCCGGCCCCCCCTCCCCACCTCATTAACGCATGCGGGTTCTGGGACAATTAGCATAATCCAATAAATTAACTGATTTTAATGGGCTTTGAAGTCATAAAAATGTCGCGATCATGTCTATAAAGAGTATACTTAATTGCCCCCATCGCCCCCACATCCCCATGTGACAATATTGATCATGTATCCTTCCCCTCATTATGTGCAATTAATAGTCAGGTGAGAAAGGTGCACGTGAGAAAGGTCGCACAACCATAGTATCCAAAGGTTGTTATCTTAGAGGAACATATCCGATCATGTTGGGGAAAGGTGTGATCACGTACCCTTTTGCCTCATTATCACAGGTGTTGCTGTGCACGTGTGAAAGGTCGCACACCCAAAGTATTCAAAGATGGTTATCTTAGAGGAACATGTCCGATCATGTTGGGGAATAATGTTTCCTATGATTGTAAAACTAATTTAGAAATCAAAAGAACCCCAATAAAATAAATCTCACAAGTTAATGATTCTCAGATGTGGAATATTTTCAAATACACATTTTTGTTTCCGCCCCAGAACGTTTAACTGGTAAATTGTCTAAGATTCTCTCCTTTCCACAAATGGGTCATAAACATGTCATAAAAGGGATTCAAGCAAGAGCTACCCGAACATGCGCACCTGTCAATTACCTGACCGCAATAAAAGGGACACATGCACAACCCAGAAAGCGCACGCTCATTGACAAGATCATGGGCCTCACGCCAACGACCTCATACGAGCTCATACGACGTTCCCATAATAGGGGTTGAAATCACGACCGCGCAACAACTCGCAAGTAGCCGACATATCTCAGTCAAGGAAATATTTTCCATTCTCCGTACCTGTAATTTTAACTCGAAATAAAAAGTCAGAAGTTTATTTTGTAGCATAATAATACATTTATTCATTTATTTTGGTATTGCGAACATTTTTGTTATACATAGAAATTAATTTTCTGCTTTGATTCCGACGATTTGCATAGAAGAAGCAGGCGCACGTTTCCGACGTCATTTCTGGATTACAAAATGTAAAGTGTTCACCATAATTCGTAGTTTTGAGATCATGTCCACCTCGATTCATGAACATAGATTTTGTGTTTAGAAAATATTGAAAATGCTGACCAGTTATCTCTCCTTTAAATTGTTCAATAAATTGGTCAATTTCCTCATGAAATTTCATTTTGTTAATGCTATTTTCTTGTAGGGGTTTACACATCTAGTCTCAACTTTAAAATGATGTATAACAATTATTTTATTGTTTTGGAGCTACTTTTAAAAAATGTCAAAATAATGTATGCATTGTTTAGAGCACAAACCCCGCCCTTAAGGTGTGTTTCACAATAGGGAAACCGGTTTCCTTTAAACCTGTTTAATGACGGACAGCCCATTTCCTCGATATTAATGAGCTGACGACTCCCAAAAAACTTCTGTAGAAATCGTTTCTTTTCCACACCTTTACAAATAATTTGTTTTCCGCTTGTAATTGTCCTTAGATACTTTCGAGTTTGTGGAAAACTGTTCTCTCCATCGTTCCAAAAAATGTTGTGATGTGTATTGGTTAACCAAATTGCAGTCTTTCGAGATTTTGTATTTAGCAAAGTAAAATCATATGGTGGTTCTATTAAAATACTATTATTCAAGTTTGGATCTTTTTCGAATACAATTCCAATTTCCTTTAAAATGAAATTATTATTATTATATCATTCAACATTTTTCTAATGTTAAACAACTCGTTGTACTAGTCCGTTTAATGGGTTATATTCAACTAAACGGTCATGTATGAGGAGACAGTAAGCTTGGGTATTTTCATGACTTGGTGTCTTCAGTTCTATTGAAATTCTCACATCAATAGGACCAGTTTTCACTGATTCGTTTTGATATGAAAGATCAACCACAATAATAGGGGCCTTCAATTTAAATTCATTTTGGGTCAAAAATGCTTGTGATTCAAGATTATGGTAACTAGATTGAAACCTTGTATATATTTCATATAGGTGAGCATACTGATCCTTACTAAAATCAACATTCAGATTATCATATGGATATGACTCAGAATTCAAGTGAACTTTCAAGTTTAATAAGTTATTTGTGAAAAGTTCTCCATTTAGTGTAAATCCAATTATGGCAAATCTTGGTTTTTCGCGGTTACCCGACAATTTCACATTCCAGCTGTGTTGACTTCCATACCCCAATTTGGGGTTAACATATGAATCCCAACTCAGGAATGCGATTGGTAGGTTTACCCCACTTTTAATAATATCGTACATCTTAATTTTTGCAAAATCGCTCGGAGTTACATAGGGAATTTTCCAGGTTATATTCGTCATTTCCAACTTAAAAGTTTGTTCATTTCTGGTTCGACTCGTCTAGTGATGCTGATCAATAATATATAGTGACATATCCAAAGTACCACATACTCCTATGTACATGTCCACACACCCACACATACATGCACACATTATGCAGTCACCCTCGAGACACCCTTTAAGTAATAAGAATACAAATTTAATTGTCAACAAGCCAATGGAAAATTACCGAACTAAAGGCAAGCCAGAGGAATTTTCCATGAAACAAAAAACCAAACTTTATAGACTAAAAAATTAGAACGAGCCGCTGTTCAGAGAATCACTCAAAAGTAAATTTCCCACTCACAAAAAGCTCTTAAGCTTAAAACCGAGGTATGATCGTAAGTAAAGTAGGAGTTAGAGAAGAGTTCAGTTTAAGACTTATCAACAGTAGGTCGGTGTTCTTCCAAAAATATTCTCACCAGTGTAAAGTAAAAATAAATAAAGTTTTTTTTATATATATATGATGGACGTTGATGCACTACGAGCAGTACAAACAAGTGGCCCAACGACACCAAGCACGTGCTTGTTACGCGCGGGGCCCTTTTATCAATTTGGGCAAAAAATACGAGTTCGCGAGGAAGATACAAAAAACAAATAGAGACGGGACACAAATGAAAATTAAAGAAGCATCTAAGAATGAAGCAAATGAGTTAAAATATTAGTTTTTAATACCGGGATAGAAGTAGAAGTGCAAATTAAATGATAAAGGTTTTTATAATTATTACATAGAACGCGAAAGGGCTCGTGCAGACAAAAATTAGATGTACATCGTGGCAAATTTAGGGGATAATAATTTCGTGTTAGTCTAACAGGAACATTGAAAGTTAGGCGGTTTACAAGTTCTACAGAATCAATATCACCTCTTATAAGATTTTGCATAAAAATAGTACCAAGCATTGTTCTACGATTTGCAAGGGTAGGTAAATTAAGCAATAGTAATCTACTCTGATAGGAAGGTAGCCTTATGTTTTGATCCCAGTTCAAACTACGAAGGGCAAAAAGAAGAAATTTTTTTTGTACCGACTCAATACGGTCAATATGCACTTGATATTGTGGACTCCAAACCGAAGAACAATATTCCAAAATAGGACGGACAAGGGAGGTATATAATAATTTGGTTGTATAAGGGTCATCAAATTCTTTTGACCAACGCTTTATAAACCCAAGAACACTCATGGCCTTGCTGACAGTGGACATTATGTGGCAGTCAAATTTAAGTTTTGGGTCCAGAAGAACGCCTAAGTCATTAACTGAATATATACGGTCGAGTAGCGTATTTTGAAGAGAGTAACTAACAAAAGTAGGAGTACCCCTATGAAAAGTCATAACGTTACATTTAAGGCAGTTCAAATTTAAAAGGTTATACTCACACCATCCCTGAAAACAATCAATATCTGACTGTAAGTTGAAACCCGACGCTATATCATTATGTGATAAACAAAGCTTAACATCATCAGCATACATTAGTACACGAGAGTGTGTTATGATAGAGGGAAGATCGTTAATAAACAAAGTAAACAGCAAAGGGCCCAAGTGACTACCCTGAGGCACTCCAGATGTCACATAGATCAGTTTAGAGGCAGCGTTCTTGAATATAACCCTCTGAGTCCTACCATTCAAATAACTTGAAGTCCAAGTTAATAGATTACATGGAAACCCAAGCTGATTTAATTTGAATAAGAGAAGAGAGTGGTTGACAGAGTCAAAGGCCTTACTAAAATCAGTGTATATAACGTCAGTCTGCATTTTATTCTTAAATCCATTTATTACAATAGATGACAATTCCAGAAGGTTGGTGGTGGTCGATCTTCGCTTAACAAAACCATGCTGACACGGTGATATTAGCGAGGAACATAAATGTTGCAAATGAGAAGTAATAATACGTTCAAATGCTTTAGGAATTGCCGACAATTTAGAAATACCTCTGTAATTCTGGGCATCCGCCTTCGCACCCTTTTTGTGAAGTGGAATGATAAAAGAGTCCTTCCAGATAGTAGGAAAAACTGACGATGAAATAGACAGATTAAAAAGTTTAAGAATCGGTTTACATATGGTTGACGCACAAAACTTAAGCACACACCCGGGGAGTCCATCAGGACCGGGAGAATAAGTTGGCGTTGTTTTTTCTAAGTCTCTTACGAGAGAAATTTTCGTAATTTCAGGGGTAAAGATACAATTTGCCTTATTTAAGGGATTAGGGTAGTTAGAATTTGACCAAGCAGCCGAACTATAAGTAGTTTGGAAAAACTCGGCAAATAAATCAGCAATTTCAGAATCCGTCGATGCCTCCATTGAGTTAAAACGTACCGATGAAGGCAATGCTGACGACTTACGCTTGGCATTGACAAAGTTATAAAACTGCTTCGGATCATTTGAAAATTCCAATTTACATCTACTTAAATACATAGAATAGCAATGACTATTGAGAACATTAAAATCCGATCGAGCCACCACATATTTCGAAAAATCAGATGGCTTACCCGATTTCTTATACTTTTTATAAGTGTTTGTCTTAAGGTTTTTAAGTCTTTGAAGCGCATTAGTAAACCAAGGTGGCCTGTTTGTCTTTGAAGGAAACCTATCAGGAACGCATTCATTAAAAAAGGTATTTAACACTATATAGAAGTGTTCAGTGGCACTTTCAATATCCATACAATTGTACAATTCTGTCCAATTATATTGAGAAATCATGTCGTTAAGTTTTTTATAGTTACATTTTCGGAAACATCTCACTTTAGTTTGAGGAACTAAAGGGGAGAGGGTATCAACGCATGGGATGCAGATTGTCAATTCCATTGTTGGATGATATCGGTCTTCAGGTACAACAAGAGCGTCAATTCTAGATACCGTGACTTCAGACGGGTCTGAAACAAACACAAGATCTAGTTGTCTATTTAATGAATTCCGTATAAAGCTTACTTGCTGTAACGATAATTCTAGAAGACCATCTACAAAATCATGGGCGGATAGAGGTATAGCGACTAGTGAGTCAGTAGGAGGAGACCAAGAAATATCAGGGAGATTAAAGTCACCCAAAACAATCAAAAGGTCACTGTTAGAAAGAAGGGATAGAACAGATTTTATCGCAGACAGATGGTGCTCATAAATTATTAAATCAGAGCCAGGTGGAATATAGGAACATGTAACAAATATTGAGAATGATTGCAAGGAAACTTTCACACTAACAAATTCAATTTCATTAGGAGTATCAGAGTGAATTCTCTCGGATGTTAGGCTAGTGCTAACGGCAATCAGCACACCGCCTCCCCTACGTGATGAGCGATCGGTCCTATAGGCATTAAAATTGTTTGACAGAACTTCATTGTCAGATATCTCTGGTTTCAGCCAAGTTTCCGTAAAAGCCAAAATATCAGCAGTAAATGCAGAGGAGTCAGCATAAAGCTTGGGTAGCTTCATATTTAGTCCCCTAACATTTTGATAAGCCAAAAATAAACTTTTTAGTTTTTTGGCGCAGTGGAAGGTCTGTTATTTGTTCTCGGTTTATTGGGAACAAATTCTTTTATTACTAAATCATCATTAAGCCAAAAGCTTTCAGAAAGTAGTACCTTAAACACATCAGGCGGAGCAAATATTTTAAACGACGATATACTACGAGCATATGAAAATCTAAATTGCTCAACTGAAATATTCTCGGATGGGAATTTTTCACGAATAAATTCCAAAACATCCTCAGATGTGGTATCTGGGGTGAACCTCGAAACAAATAATTGTTTTCTTTGTGGAACAACTGATAATTTCTTACGTCCCCCAGCAGCAGATTGCACCTCACTAAGCTGAGAGCCAGAAACGGTAACTTCTGTACCTATAGATACGGTCGGCACCGTAGCCGGCACTGAAGGTTTTTTTACCGCCCGACTTCGAGAAGCAGTGACTTCACCTAAAACAGCTGTATCCATAGGCGCAGTGGGTTCACTTACCACAGTGTCAACAGAGACTGCTGCAGCCACCAAGTTCGGATTTGGGGTGGATACCGTGACCGTATTAACTGCCGCTAAGCTGGTTTTTTTACGTTTAGGCGACTCATTTAGTAATTTTTTATTATTAAATTGGGCACAAACGGTATTGAACCCCTCATTGAGCTGTTTAAAAGCACCAGAGAGATTCAAAAGGCTGTCTCGAGTCTGCTTCATAAAGCCGCTCATCTCAACAACCATTTCCTTGCATGATCCACATGACCACATGAGTCCAGAATTCTGATCAATGAAGTCTTTGACTCTACCAGTAAATCCTGCACATTTAACGTGCATTATCGACTCGCAGAGCCAGCAGAAAATAAAAGGGTCTTTAGTTGAAGACGAAAGATTACAATTTTTCTTTGAGCAGACAAGAGCCATTTTAAGGAAGTTAAATAAAATAAAATAATATATGAAAATACCTCGAGTAAATTTGGCACTGGGATCAAATTCCAAAACCACAAAGGCACAAAACACGAAAAAAAATAAGAGCGCGAGATCGCGTAATAATTTAAATGTAAGAGAGCACGAGAGAAAAAAATCTATCGATTGAGCGTTGCTTGTGGGACACTGACAACTTTACGCAGGAACAGTTACAATGAACAGGAACAGTAAACAACTAGTTTATCCTGATCAGCGAATAATCAGTGAACAAACAAAAGACAATCACCGAGACCCGCATAAGAATCTATGTGCAAATTTCGCACGAAGAACTTACAACAACAAAATCCAATTCTGTCAATGTGCGCTTAAAAACCTAAAATAAAAGTGCCAATATTGAGAAACAAAAAGTCTATGTGTAATTTCTACAACAAATAGACTAAATTAAAATCCAAATCGGTCAATACGCGCTAAAGAAAACTTAAAGTGCAAATATTGAAAAGAACAATAAAAATGGCAAACCCCTCAACGTTACCACAGTTGTCCGAGATTCATTTGAATCAATTAATCGGCCAAATCAAGGAATATATAGCCAGAGTGGAGTACCTTTTACAACTATACCCTACTCAAGACGTCCGACAAATTCACGTTATATACGGAGCTATATAGAGGACCATTGTCGACTCAGCCCAGAGAGTCATCGAAGAGGAGAAATCTAATACATGGATAACAACTAAAGCAGCCCTAATCAAGGCCTTCAAGGATCACAGACCATACGAGGATATTATACAACATGTTCGGGACACCCAATATCAAGGAAGCATAAGTAAGTTCGTTAATGAACTAAAGTTAAGGTCTTCAAAAGTAAATATTAGAATCGGATCAAATAGAAAGATCAATCTATACGAATTTTCCTAACAAAACAATTAAAGATTTTATTGAGAGAAAACTTCCCGACAGATTGTATAATTCCCTATCCAAAAAGGATATGTCAACACTTTCTAACTTAAAAGAATCAGCAATGATATTAGGTCATTGGGATTCAGACCCTTTTGATAGTTATACACCAAAACGTCATGATAACCGAAGGAATTCGGGAAGTAACATTTCACACCAGAATCATTACTACCAAAAATATAATTCTCAGACACATATTCACCCAAGACATAGTTACAATAACAACCTGAACAACTCAACAAATCCTCAAGGTTCGACGAACAGAAATCAAATTCCCCCTAGAAACCAGGGACATTATCATGAGCTTAGGAGAAACTTAGACCAAGGCAGGGCCCAAATTCATCTAAATTTCCAGGCATCTACATCGAATAATTCTCCAAGTGCACCCGTCAAAAGACAGAGAGAAAACGAAAGTGCACAGAACAGAATGGATGTAAATTTTCAGCAAACTGCCTCGTACTTAGAATATGTTGCCCATATGTAAGAGTGATGATTAAGGGAAGACTCCTTAGAGCAATGATAGATACCGGGTCATCTATCAACTTAATGACAGAAAACTTTGGAAGTAATAAAGAACAAATAGAGAAATTAAATGTATTTAAAATAAACGGTTCAATGGAACTAACAAAAAGCATATCATTAGATCCTTCCAAAATTTGTCCGACTAAACAAAAATTCTATTTACATAAATTTTCCAACAACTACGATGTCCTAATAGGTAGAGACTATTTAAGAGACAGTAAAGCAAAAATAGATTACGAAAAAGAAACAGTTATGTTAGGAAACACACTACTTTATGTAAAATATAGATATAGACAAGATTGAAGAGGATAAGACCGCATTAGAACGCCTTAATCCGCTCTTATCAAAGGACTAATCTTTTAACTTTGCTATTAATAATGAATTAAAAGAATACAATGAATATAGATTAGAACATTTAAACGAGGAAGACAAAGAAAATTCAAAAAGGGTTTTGTTCGAATACAATGACATCCAGTACAAGGAAGGTGAAAATTTGACTTTCACAAGTACTATCAGGCATTCGATACAAACGAAACATGAAGACCCAATATATAGGAAAACCATACAAATACCCTCAAACTTTCGATGAGGAGGTTAATAAACAAATTAACGAAATGATCGAACAAAGAATAATTCACAAGTCGAAATCTCCCTGTTGCTCACCAATTTGTATAGTTCCAAAAAAAAGTGATGCATCAGGAAAACCAAAATTCAGACTAGTTGTAGATTACAGAAATTTAAACGAAATCACAATCTACGATAAATTCCCAATACGTAGAATGGATGAAATATTGGACAAGTTAGGAAGATGTCAGTATTTCACTACCAATCGAGCTAAAGGATTCCATCAAATTCAAATGGAACCAGAGTCAATAGCAAAAACAGCATTTTCAACCAAACATGGCCATTACGAGTACACCCGAATGCCATTTGGCCTTAAAAACGCCCCCGCTACCTTTCAAAGATGTATGAACAACTTATTAGAGGATTTAATCTATAAAGATTTTTTAGTATATCTAGATGATATAATAATTTTTTCCACTTCATTGGAGGAACACATTCTATCGTTGAACAAGATATTCTAAAAACTTCGAAACGCGAATTTAAAACTACAATTGGATAAATGCGAATTTATGAGAAAAGAAACAGAGCTCCTAGGCCATATAGTAACAACTACAGGCATAAAACCAAACCCGAAAAAAATAAGTGCCATTATAAATTTCCCGATACCGAAAACCCCAAAGGAGATAAAATCATTTCTAGGTTTATGTGGATTTTATAGGAAATTCATACCAAACTTTGCAAGTATTGTAAAACCCATGACAATAAAACTGAAGAAAGGTGCAACAATTAACATTAAAGACAAACCATAGTCAGTGATTCTCTTTGACAACAGACGCAAGCAACATGGCGATAGGAGCAGTATTATCTCAAAACCATAAACCCATTTGTTATGCCAGCAGAACCCTTAACGAACACGAAATAAATTATTCCACCATAGAAAAAGAACTCTTAGCAATTTTATATGCCACCAAATATTTCCGGCCATATTTATTCGGCAGACCTTTTGAAATATTAAGTGATCACAAACCTTTAGTTTGATTAAACAACATTAAAGAACCGAATATGAAATTACAAAGATGGAAGATAAAACTAAGTGAATACGATTATCAAATTAAATATTGGCCAGGGAAAGAGAATTATGTAGCCGACGCATTATCTAGAACTAAAATAGGAGAAACTATGTACACAGATAATTCTGAAGAAAACATACCAGAAGAAACGAAAAAGGAATCGAAAAAATTACTAAGTGTTTAGAGAAAAATATTATTTACCTGATTATCAAAAGCTTATTCAAAATATAATAAATTAATGTGAAATTTGTAACATCGCTAAAACAGAACATAGAAATACTAAACTGAAATTTGAACTTACCCCAGAAATTCAAAATATAAGAGAAATATTTGTTATGGATTTTTACATTAGGTAACCAACAATTTTTATCGTGTATCGATGTACATTCAATTTGCTACCCTAGTAGAAGTCACAGGTAGAGACTGGTTAGAAGCCAAAAGAGCTATTATGAAAGTATTCAATGAAATGGGAAAACCACAAGAAATCAAGGCAGATAAAGATTCAGCATTCATGTGTGTAGCCTTACACAACTGGTTAAATTCAGAAGGAGTACAAATTCAAGTAACAACAAGTAAAAACGGTATTTCGGACATAGAAAGATTTCATAAAACAGTAAATGAAAAATTAAGAATTATAGGAAGCGAAGCAGACATTGAAAACAGATATACTAAGTTCGAATTAATCCTTTACATTTACAATCACAAAAGAAATCATAATGCTACAAATCAAATACCAGCTGACGTATTTATGTATGCAGGAACTCCCGATTACGATACACAAGAAAAGAAAGTGAATAGAACTGAAAAATTAAACGAGAAACGTCAGGACTATGAAATAGATCCAAAATACAAACAAGCTCCTCTAGTGAAATCCAAGACTACAAATCCATTTAAAAAGACAGGAACCTTGAAGAAGGTAGATGAAAAACATTTTGAAGAAACGAATAGAGGAAGAAAGATTGTTCATTATAAATCAAAGTTCAAAAAGAAGAAGAAAATTAATAAAAGTAAATATGATGATAATTCCAAGTAAACAGAAGGAAATGAACGGAACAATCATTTTCTCTATAATATTAGCAACTGTAATTCAACTGACAATTGGACAAAGTATTGAAATAAATCCCATAAAGGCACAAAACGGATATCTTGTGTTTAAAACAGGATCAATAGAAATCCCAACAAATTATGAATACCATTACTTCAGCGTAAATATAACAAAAACCGAACAAACATTTGAAGATCTTTTAAAAGAAGCCGATGAATTCAATGATGTTATCCAAATCAGATATTTAGTAGAAAAACTTAAAAGAGAAATCATGGAATTACAATAGCAAAACTTAGTAAGAGAGGTCTATTTAATATCGTAGGAACAGTTTACAAATATTTTTTTTCGGAACCTTGGATCAGGATGATAAAGATGAGATGGAACAGAAAATCAATAACTTGGTAGATACTAGCGTTCAAAATACAGATTTAAATATGATTATCGATGTCATAAATAACGGAATCGAAATAACTAACAAATTAAAAGAAAAAGGAGAAAGAGAGCAAAACACGATTATTTGAAAAATATGAACCCTGAGAAATTGTTGAGAATCAAAACATCAACTTGGCTTAAAACAGACAAAAATCAAATTTTGAAATTTCTATAGTCGGAAGTAACCTCATTAAAATCCTTAATTGTTTAATACAATAAGATGAATACACTTTTTCAAATTCAGTGTTAGATTATACACAGAGTGTTTACATAAATAATAATATAACAAAATTAGAACCATTGTCTTATATTCGAACAAAAGAGATAATAGAATCACATACAAAATATTATAATGTATTCCAAACTATTACTTTAACAACTTTTGTAATCATTATTATATGCATTTTATTGTATTTATGGTATAAATTTAAGGGCATACCAAGAAAACTGATTGTAAAATATATAAAACCAAAGGAAGAATCACCAAAAAGTACAGAAATTCTAAACGATCTACCCAATCAAATTAACATAGAAGAAAATATAATGTTATACCCAAGATTATCGACCTGAGGACAGGCCAAATTCAACGGATGGGGGAGTGACATATCCATAGTACCACATACTTCTATGTACATGTCCACACACCCACACATACATGCACACATTATGCAGTCACCCTCGAGACACCCTTTAAGTAATTAGAATCCAAATTTAATTGTCAACAAGCCAATGGAAAATTACCGAACTAAAGGCAAGCCAGAAAAAATTTCTATGAAACAAAAAACCAAACTTTATAGACTAAACAACTAGAACGAGCCGTTGTTCAGGCTATCGGCACGTTCCCACGAATCAGGATACTCAGATTTCGGGACCCAAGTCTGGAGTCCAAAGTCCAAATTTAGAGAATCACTCAAAAGTAAATTTCCACTCACAGAAAGCTCTAAAACTTAAAACCGAGGTATGATCGTAAGTGAAGTAGGAGTTAGAGAGGAGTTCAGTTTGAGACTTATCAACAGTGGGTTCTTCCAAAAATATTGTAACCAGTGTAAAGTAAAATTAAATAAAGATTTTTTTTAATACACTTATGGTGCAGATATTTAATTATATATACCTTATGGGGTCGGAAACGTCTCCTTCACTGCGTTGCAATTTCTGACTAAAATCATTATAGCAAGGGTATAAAAATAAAATAAAATAAATACCCAAAATCAGTTTTGTCAATCCTGCAAGTGTTTCTTGCTAAAGAATAAGTGGGCATTCCATTTCCGTTCGGAGCTGCATAAGCGAAATGCAATTCGACCCCTCGACGGAGAAGTTAAAAAAATTTCTGAGGGATTCAAAAGAAGAAGACTGCATTACATGTATTTAAATGATGGATCGGACTTGATCTTACCTGAGAGTTGCTGAGTTTCTCAGCATTCTATTAGAAAATTATACTTCAGCAAAAGTAAACTTTGAACTGTTTGCAGCGTATATACTTATTAAAGATGAATCTGAAGAAATTGAAATAAAAAGTTTTCAAAGTAAAATGACGATCATGTATAAAGATTCTGATTTAGAATGTATATTCCATGAACTTACCATGGAAATAATTTAAAAAACTCAAGAATTTCAAGAGAGGAGACAGTAGAAGAGACAATCTCTTCGCTTTAAAATAAATGTGAAATTAGATTTCACAGGGTTGACTTTCCCACTTGAAATAAAATTTAAAAAAGATTGCTTAAAAAAAGAATACTCTTATGAGCTTAAACGTTTTCGGATGTAATGAAGACACGAAGGAAATAATTGGACCACTTTTTTAATCGGAAGTGGAAAAACCCCTTCATATCAATATGATGTTTTTGGAAGACGGTGGAAATGAACCTTGTATGTACATTAAAAATATTTTAATATATTAATTTTAATCTCTTTTAAGCAATTAAATAATTTGTATATACTTATGTTTCAAAGACTAATGACTGCTCAAAGAAGAAATCAGAAGATGGCGCAATTTTTCCGCAATGTATGTTTACATTTTTGCTGAGGAAGCTGCATTGAAACACAAGAGTCTATAGAAGGAAGGTCTTAAAGAAGCCGCACCCCCAGAATAATACACTTGAATTTAGCCAAGTTCAACATCAGTTTCAAGTTCTATTCGTTGTCTACGCTGATTTTGAATGCACTCTGGACCCGAAAATTCTTGAAGTGAGCCCCAAACTATTTAATATTAATGAACATATCCCATTATAATAATCTTATTATATAAAGTGTGCTTTTGATTCTAGACTAGATAATTTTCCCTTCAGTTCCAAAAAAAAAGATTCACTTGTGAATCACCTTGTGAATCCCGTGGGACATGTCCTCTTGCACAAGTGAAGAACAAGTGACGCTCCATATAGAAAATTGTATGGGATGTCCGCATTTTCACAAGTGAAAATTCAAATGAAAATTTTTCGAAGTCCCACGGGATTTCACTTGTTCCTTATACTCATTTTTCGTATGGCCTGTCACGTGCCGGTGACTCGTCCGTGAATCACTTGGGAAAATCATAATTTTTCCTTGAGTTTTCACTTGTGAAATCACTTGCAAGGGACACGTCCCAAGTGAATCACTTGGGAAAATCAGAATTTTTCCTTGAGTTTTCACTTGTGAAATCACTTGCAAGGGACACGTCCCAAGTGAATCACTTGGGAAAATCAAAATTTTTCCTTGAGTTTTCACTTGTGAAATCACTTGCAAGGGACACGTCCCAATCACTTGGGAAAATCAGAATTTTTCCTTGAGTTTTCAATTATAAAAAAATAGAATTTAAAATACATACATATTTAATTTCATTTTAATTAATTTTAATTATACAGTATTAAGATTTTCAAAAATTGTAGAGTTATTATTTCTGTGTTTTTGCTTGGTAAGTTTATTTTTAACATTAGTCATAGCCTTTCTTAAAGATTTGTCCGGGTCCTCGGAGTACTTGGCCAACGCTCCTGAAAAATGTAATGCATATGTTTAGAAATGCGTTTTACTTTTTCATTTGTATATTTACCTTTAAGAACTCCGTATAACCCTATACGGCATCTGAGGGACTTTTTCCCGTTGGACCCGTCCAAATTGTAGTCATTGATAATATCTTCTGCTATAATAAGTTTAAACCGCTTTGACAGCGGTTCGCTCCCAATTATTATACCCGTTACTGGTAGAGTAAAAGGGTATACTAGATTCGTCGGAAAGTATGTAACAGGCAGAAGGAAGCGTTTCCGACCCCATAAAGTATATATATTCTTGATCAGGATCACTAGCCGAGTCGATCTAGCCATGTCCGTCTGTCTGTCCGTCCGGATGAACGCTGAGATCTCGGAAACTATGGGAGCTAGGCTATTGAGATTGGGCGTGCAGATTCCTTAACATAAGTGTATTCTTCTCATCAATACCTATCGAGTGACCCGAAAAAAAGTTTGCCACGCCCACTCTAACGCCCACAAACCGCCCAAGCCTGTGACGGCCACAGTTTTCATGCTAGATAAAAAACTGAAATGTATTGGTCTCGTCAATACCTATCGATTGATCGATCCAAAAAAAATTTCGCCACGCCCACTCTAACGCCCATAACGCTTAAATCTGTCTACCGCCGGTAGGTGGCGTATTTAAATCTCGATTTGCTAGTAATAGTAATCGCCCTGATTTTTATAAATTTGTCGTTAATGGCGATTTATTTTATAAATTTAGAGTACGATAAATTTTCAAACAAAACGGCCGAATACTATTTTTATGTAAGTAACAGTAATAATATTAAATAGTATTCGTATTTATCGTACTCTAAATTTATTAAATAATCGCCATTAACGACAAATTTCTAAAAATCAGGGCGATTACTATTTTCAGTGTAGGGTTATAAAAAATACCTTTCAACTATGCCATTTGTCATTCAGTTGAATCTTTAAAAAAAGAAGAAAAATTACAAAATTATACAATAAAACAGATTTATTAACTCACTAGAGACCGATGGGGTTTCTGTAAAAAAAAATATTGTATTAATGCAATCACTATGGATATTGAAACAAGAAAATCAATTTCTTGTAGTTACACTTACCCTCCACATCAAACTGGACACGACGAATTTTTGATTCAGGTTGAGACATACTAATTTAAAAATGTTTAAAATAACAAAAAATATTTTAATCAAATATTAGTAAAAAATTATAAATTAACCAAATTATAAAAAATAAAGAAAAATAAATGAAAATAATAATAAACAGTAAATAAACAATAATTGTAAATAAAGAAAATATTAGTAAATAGTTAGAAAAAAATTAAATTATAAAAAATAAACAAAAATAAACAGTAAATAAACAATAATAAAATAAAAAGAAATAATAAATCAAATAATACAAATAATACAACTACCGTTTTTTTTTTTTTTGGTACTCGAACCAGGGTAGGTGAATCTTCAAAAGATATTTAAAGCGCCGTCGCAATAAATATGCCCGATTCATAATAAAATTACGCCTACGGACTAAACACCTCCTTTAAAAAAAAAACTAAAAATCCTATTTAAAAAAAAATGCAAACATGGAACTACTACTATTTTTTCTAAATAAGGAATGGCTACCGCTTTTCTCCTAAATTCCATTACTGAAAATCTTTTTATTCTAGAAGGCACTTCTAAATTAACTAAATAAATACCTAGGCCAGAAGAATTCATTGGCTCAATAAAAAAACTGTCCCTATCTTCCAATTCCCTTCCATTAATAAAAATTTCCCCTTCTACCTCTTCAAAAGATTCTATTTGAATTGGAACCTCATCTCCTACAAAACAAAAGTTATCTGGTTTCCTATCACTAAGTGTGCAGTC